>NC_083338.1:84145564-84445564 GCF_019175385.1 Lycium barbarum | reverse complement strand
CGTGGTTGTTTATTTTGATGATATTTTGGTGTATAGCAAAACCATGGATGAGCATGTTAGTCATTTGAAATGTGTGTTTGAAGTGCTTAGACAAGAACAACTTTATGCCAATGTTGATAAATGTTCCTTTTGTGTGGATGGAGTTGTTTTCTTGGGATTTGTCGTGAGCTCAAGGGGGGTTGAGGTTGATGAATCCAAAGTAGAAGCCATAAGAAATTGGCCCACTCCAAAATCCATTGGAGATGTAAGAAGCTTTCATGGCTTGGCTAGTTTCTATAGGCGTTTTGTTAAAGGATTTAGTACCATAGTCGCTCCTTTGACCGAGGTAATCCGAAAGGACAAACCTTTTTCTTGGGGTGTGGAGCAAGCTAATGCCTTTGAAACTTTGAAACAAATGCTTAGCTCCGCACCATTGTTGCAATTACCCGACTTTGACAAAATATTTGAGATTGAATGTGATGCAAGCAAAGTGGGTATTGGAGCCGTTTTAATGCAAGACCAAAAGCCCATAGCCTATTTTAGTGAAAAACTCAAGGGAGCGACTTTGAATTACACTACCTATGATCTTGAGTTGTATGCCTTGATTCGTGCTTTGGGAAATTGGCAACACTACTTGTGGCCTAAAGAGTTTGTAATTCGGACCGACCATGAGTCCTTAAAGCATCTTAAGGCCCAAGGCAAGTTGAACAAAAGGCATGCCAAATGGGTTGAATTCCTTGAAACCTTCCCTTATGTAATCCAATACAAAAAGGGAACGGAGAATGTAGTGGCGGATGCCCTATCAAGGAAACATGTTTTGATTAATACCTTGTCTTCCAAATTGATGGGTTTTGAAAGCTTGAAGACATTGTATCCCGAGGACCCCGTCTTTGCCAAAATCTTTCTAGATTGCGAAGAATGGGAAAGGGAGAGGTGGATTAGGGATAGGTCTTCTACTCCCTATTCCAAGTTTGATGGTTTCTTGTTCAAGAACAAGCGACTATGTGTGCCCATGAGCTCTTGGAGGGAGTTATTTGTGAGAGAGGCACATAATGGGAGATTGATGGGACATTTTGGGATTGATAAGACTTTGGGGATTCTTGAGGAACAATTTTATTGGCCTCATATGCGGAGGGATGTGGCTAAGATTTGTGGCCAATGCATTGAATGTCGCGGCGCCAAGTCTAGACTCCTTCCCCATGGTTTGTATACCCCTCTCCCCACCCCTCAACAACCTTGGGTTGATATTTCGATGGATTTTGTGTTGGGTTTGCCTAGAACCAAAAGGGGTAAAGATAGCATCTTTGTTGTGGTTGATCGATTTTCTAAAATGGCTCATTTCATTGCTTGTCATAAAGTTGATGATGCTCCTCATGTTGCCTCTTTGTTTGTTGAACATGTGGTAAAGTTGCATGGTATTCCCAAAACCATTGTGAGCGATAGGGATCCAAAATTCCTTAGCCACTTTTGGAAAGAATTGTGGGGACGACTTGGTACTAAATTGTTGTTTTCTACCTCTTGTCACCCACAAACCGATGGCCAAACCGAAGTTGTCAATAGGACCTTGGGTTCTATGCTTAGGGCCATGGTTAAAGGAAAATTAACATCTTGGGAAGATCAATTGCCTTTGGTTGAATTTGCTTACAATAGAGTCATTCATAGCACTATTGGCATGTCACCTTTTGAAGTCGTTTATGGTTTTAACCCCCTAACCCCTTTATCTCAAGATGTTGTGTTGAGTTTAGATGGAAACAAACGAGCCGAGGCCATGAAGAAGTTGCATGAGAAGGTGAGGCTTCACCTTGAGAAAAAGAATCAAGAAACGGCCAAGAGAGCAAACAAGGGCCGCAAACGAGTTGTGCTTGAACCGGGTGATTGGGTTTGGGTACATTTCCGAAAGGAGAGGTTTCCCAACAAAAGAAAGACCAAGTTGATGCCTAGAGGAGATGGTCCATTTGAAGTACTTGAACGACTCAATGATAATGCATACAAAATTGATCTTCCACCCGAATACCAAGTTCATAACACCTTCAATGTGTGTGATCTCTCTCCTATGGTGGTGCAAGATGTTGTTCCCTTAAATTTGAGGACAAATTCTCTTCAAGAAGGGGAGAACAATTGATACAATGTTCCATACGAAAATGAAGAAAAAGGACAAGAAACATAAAGGATAGATAATTTGACACAACTAAAGACCCAAATTAGCAACCAAAGTTCTTGAATTAACTTGACCTCTAATTTAGGAACTAAAGAGCACCAAACTCTTAGGATGACCAATAGGGATTTGATACCCTAATAACCAATCCTCTCACAAGATTCACAATCTATAGCTTAGCAAGCTCTCAACACTCAAAAGAGTTCACAATTTCAAAACATCAATATTCAACATAGACTAAGTCTTCCAAATGAAGTAGACTACTACTTATACTAAGGTTCAAAAGAAGACAACTACACTATTACACTTTTACCCTTAATGAAGTAAGGGCCTTGTTTGGGTGTCTTCTTTTGGGAACAAAACTTGAATTTGCAAATCTTCAAGTAATAGTCACATTGAAAGTATGACCATCTTCCAACCTCTTCTCCAAACCATCCTCCCATGCTATCATGAACACTTGCAATCCCCGGGAAGGTGTTAGAGTGTATGCAAGTATGTCCCTTCTCATGAACAATGCTTGCATAACTTGAAGTTCCCTCGCTTGGCTCCTTGTAAAAGGTCTTGATGCCATTCGAGTTGTATCACACATGATGCATGAAACACTTGGATTAGCAATACCAAGCCATTCGGGGTGAAATAAGGTCGGTATCCCCCAAAAACATTATGGAGCTAACACGAATATCATCAAGCCTTGGCAAGATACAAGAATATACATACATATGACTTCATAGCCTTTCATGATTTTGGGTTGTTTCATAAACATCAAGATAGGAGCATCTAGCTTACTTAACATAATATGGAATGAAGTGTTACATCCCGTACTTTTGTGCGTTGGATTTGTCGTAAGTTAATCGACATAAGTTCAAGGACAAGATTATTTGAAGTTATATGTATCTATGTTATGTTTAATAAGTGATAAGAAAGTGTCATGAAGGTTAGAGGTTAAGCAAATCGAAGAGTCTAACTTTCATCGATGTAATGCCTCGGACTTACGAGCTATTGTTTGAACTGCTGGATGGATGTAAGTAGACCCGAGCCCAAAGATGGTTGGTCACATTCAAATATGAAAATAAAGAGCTCGATGTATAAGAAGATGTAGTCCTAAAATGATTTCAGACTTAAAAGTGAGACAATGATGATTAGAAATAATATTTTTATGTGTGGCAAAAGAGGTTATGGACTAGTGCTATACCACATTATTATGATAATGAGTAAAGGAAGTGTGTTAAAATTTATTCATGTTTAAGTGAATTGAGATCAAGAAAATAATTATATGCGTAATCGGTTAAATGGGGGATTATAGTGTAAGACAAGAAATTAATTAAGATTTCTGGATAAATATTATGTGGACATAGCTTCCACGTGTAGCACTAATATGTGGGCAGCAATGCATTACATATATACACATGGGCCTAAGTTGGCAATACTTAGTGGTGACAATTAAAAGGATAATGAACTAGGTGTCGTGTAAAGGTGATAAAGTTGAGACTTATAATTTTATTCAATTCCATGAGAATGAATTGGAGAACCAAATGGAATATGCATCAACCTCTTTAACGTGAAATAAGTACTACATGGAGAAATTTCATTCTTTGAAAATTATTCATTGTAACGACCCGCCGGGTTGTTATTTAATACTTCGCAAAACCCACACCAAATCTAGGTCTAGGATTGTAAATAATAAGCTCTATGGAGTGTTTTAGGGATTAATAGTGGGAAAAAATCAATTTCGAATAGAATTAGAAATCATGGGCCAGGGAAGGAAATGGACTGCTATAGCGGTCAAGGGACCGCCAAAGCGGACACACGACCGCCGCAACGGTCGACGCGGGGCAGTGGCCGCGATTTTGGTCACTTAGTTTATTTTATCCTCCTTTTTAATAAAAGACTCCCAAAGGCTGCTATTAGGTTTCCATATGGAAGAAAAACCCTTGATACCCCGAAAAAGAGACTTTTCTATTTCCTCCCTACCGTTCCCTACAACTATCACCTCTCATGGATTCGGATGAAGGTTAGAATGGCGAGCAATTCATGGGGATCTAATTGGCTATTCTTCATTGAGGTAGGTTATCGTTTACTTGAGTTAGACTTTGATTAGCGAATCATATATAATTTTAAAGTTGACGAGAGACTGCATGATTAGGTCTTCGGACATGGAGTTTGGATTGACATATTCTATAACTTAACAAAAACTATGTATAAATATTAGCTAGGGTAACAATTAATATTGAATTAGTGGTGAGTGCTATCATCGTTGGGTATGTGTTATGGAATAGGGAATGGGTTATGTATCATGGCTGGAAGGAGGTGTATCGTTCTTCAGATTATGCATCCCTAGGAGCACCTAATTTCCGTCCTTATGTCCAGATGTATTGAAATACTCACATGATCGCCATTCTTGTTAACAAGAGATTTTTATTGAGAGGACTGAAGGAAATCGCGATCAGTACTACGCCCATAAAGAGCATAATTCATGACTTGTTTGATTTATAGCATCATTGCGTTGTATGTGCTATGAGGAAATATATAGAGCAGGAAAGACTGAGTATGGGCAGTTGTGTTATCTGGTCTTATGGCTGTTTGGGTTGAATTTGAGAAATCTTTATGATATGGATCCACGTCTGAGGTTCTTTTCGAAGCGGAGAATTTATGGCTCGGGTCCGATGAGTATCCCGAACGAGTGGTACATGGACACAATTGGTCCCTGCAAGTCATGACTACTAAGCAATGACATCAATTAGCATGTATGTACAACGAGTAGTACATGGACACCATCGGTCCCCTGCAGGTCATGACTACTGAGAAATCACAGTGGGTTAGCTATAGCGAGCATCAGGCCGCTATAGTGGACCCAAACTTCTGCAAGTGTCCATTGTAGCAAGAAGCCCACCACCATAGCAGTACCACTGCAATGATCAAGTGACCGCTGCAGCGGTACCTTGAGGCCAGTAGCCTTTTCTTTTTCTCCCTTATCTTTCCAACCTGAATGATTCATCAACAAACCAAGAAGAAAATGATTCCAGAGCAAATACGTACATAAAACATCCGCCCGACTAGGGCAATTGTCTTACGAGCACCTTTAAACTGGGGCACCCGCACCAAGATAAACAAAATTAAGAGTATCCAAACATTCCACAAGCAACCAAAAATAAGAAATTGTCTGAACATTAAGCCCTATAAGGGCAATGACAGCCAAAGCTGATAAAAGGAGGGGGGTTCTCTAAGCCACTCCTCGGCTAGTCGCCTCATCACCACCATTCTCTTAGTCACCAGAGTCCTCGCCGCCGAGTTCAGACGTGCTAAAAAAAAACTGGGAGTCTTCTCTGGTAGTCACCTTAGGAGGCTCGGCCAGCCTTGGCCATAAAACCCCGCCATTCCTCGATCACCTGTATAGCCATATTCACGGGCACGCCATCTAGGATATAAGCCACCGTAAGGGCCTAGGGGTAAGTGACGTTAGTAATATTGCTCGAAGGGCGAACCCGCTAAGCAACGAGGTTTATCCACCTCCGAGCCTCAATTATGAAGTGTCGACTCTTAATAGCCGATCGGGTGACAACCCAAGTAGCCTTCCGCCTCTTTGACTCTTTCACCAGCATGCTCACCAACCACGTCCCATTTCCATCATGGTCCCTTGTCCAAAGCTCAGCCTGTGAAGGGTTTGGCAGCCCATAAACTACATTGAGGGCCTCAGCGCCCACCTTTATGTTGATCCCTCTAATAGTAATCTGTGGCTCTGGGGCAGTCTAGTCAACAGTAGGGAGTATAGCATAAAATTCCCTGAACCAATTGCAAATAACCTTCCCCAGCTCCTCGACTAGCGGGTCCTAACCTATGTGATGTAAAAGACGATAGAACTCCGGAGCCAACTCCTCCACATGATCTATAATGAAATCCCGCTCGTGAAGCAGGCCTTTAGTTTACTATTCCATGTAACGCCTCTTACAAGCATGGGAGTGGAACTTGACGTATGTGGGGGGAGCTGGTGGTTGTTGTCCTTGTTGTCCTTATTATGGTTGTTGTTTTTGCTGTTTTCGTTGTTGTTCTTGCGGTTGTTGTGAATTCGCCATGGTGGAGTGAGAGAGAGTTAGCCTGAAAAAGGGAGAAAACTGAGTTAGAATTTTGTGGCACTAAGTTTTAGCAGTGATACCATGCATGAACTAGTAGAAAATCCCGAAAATTCAATTCTGCCTCAAGCAGATTCGCTGCGGCAGTAGAATGACCGCTGCAGCGGAACCGCTATAGCATAAAATAGGCTATATAGCGGACCAAGCGTCGCCATGGCGCTGCCTTGCCACTATAGCGGGCTCGCTATAGCTAGTGAGGTTCCGCTACAGTGGACCTCTTCACACAGCAGAGACTGTTGCCAACAACCAAGCCATCACTAGAACGGTACCGCTGTAGCGATGGAATGTCCGCTGCAGCGGACCTATCTTCCCCAGCTTGAAAAACTCCCAAATTAAACTTTTAGGAAACCCAAATTTCCACTATAGTTTCCCCATTTTTGTCAAGGATCGAGTAGTATGATAGCATGCATGATTTTTACATCAATACAAAACTACTTCCCACTACTATGGATACCAAAATTTAGAGCAGAAACATCAAAAATTGCACCACTATAAACAACCCCACCCCAACACAAAACTACTTCTTTCTAAGCAGATCTTCAGTATAAAGTGTTGCTAGAACAAGATGAACGACTAAATAACCCTTCATGATCAAAGAAACTTCCCACCCTAAGAAATCAAAAACCTTATTCAAAGAAACCAAAATTTTCTCTATTCTATCAAGTCAAGCATGAAAATTTTGAAATAGGAAGGCATAAACAAGTTATAGGATAGTGAAAGAGAGCACATACCTTGAAATAACGGGAGATTTGCAAGCTTGGCAAGAAAAAGTGAACCTCTGGTGCGGAGGAAATTTTCTCTTTTCTCACATTTTGTGAAATGTTTTAGTAAATGGAAGGGGGTAGAGTGGTTATAAGGGGAGTGGGGAGCGAGAAGAGAGGACTAGGTAGTTGAAAGGGGGAGGGGGAATTTCGTGGGAGGTGAGGAGTTTTTAAGTTATGGGGGAATGAATGGAAGTGGGAAGGGGTGTACTGAATTCACCACTATATTTTTGTCTCTGGTTGATCGTCGTTGCGGCGGTGAATCTGCTGCTGTAGTGGTACCGTTATAGCGGTAATCCGACCATTATAGCGGCCTGCGTTTTCATCTGTGTTGGAATTTTTTCGTTCTCGCAACAACACCCCAAATTCCTACCTCCGATGGTGCAAGGTCCAGGGGTGTGACCATTACCTCACCCCATGATTGTTAGAGGACGAACGGTGGTTTAATTGGTATTTGGTGTAACGACCTATCCGGTCATTATTTAATACTTCGCAAAACCCACACCCAATCTAGGTCTAGGATTGTACATATAAGCCCTATAGAGTGTTTAAGGATTAATAGCGGAAAAAATTAATTCCGGATGGAAGTGGAAATCGTGGGCCAGGGAAGGAAACGGACCGCTATAGCGATCAAGGGACCGCCATAGTGGACACACGTCCGCCGCAGCGGTCGACGCGGGGCAGTGGCCGCAATTTTGGTCACTTAGTTTATTTTATCCTACTTTTTAATAAAGACTCCTAAAGGCTGCTATTAGTTTTCCATATGAAAGAAAAACCCGTGCCACCCCGAAAATGAGACTTTTCTATTTCCTCCCCACCGTTCCCTACAACTATCACCTCTCATCAAAAGGTCCGGAATTCTGCCAAATAGTTGGAGCTCTCTTATCTCTCCTCCCATGCAAACCCTAACTTTGAAATCCTAATAGTGTTATGGCCACGCCGGCCACTGGCCAGCCGCTGCACATGGTGGTTGGTCAGCCATTGTCTACTCAAGAATTCCCTCCTCTCTCCCTCCTTCCTCCTCTCGCTTCTTCCAGCAATATTCACCAACCACAAACAATAATCCCTATGTCCACACCTCATAATTATCGTCAAACCCTATTGCATGAATCTAGTAAAACTTCCATGCATACGTGTGAATCCATTCCTATGAAGATGGTTGAGATTATAGATGGAAAACATGTTCTAAGATGGTCATCTTCAGAAGTATCACGAATGGAAAGGATTGAAAACCTACATTATGCTATTGTTGGTAAGTTTTCGTATGGATAGCCTGAACTAGACGAGTTGAGATCGATTATACCTCATCAATGTGGCATAAAGGGTAATGTTCGTGTAGGTTTTCTGAAAGAGAGGCATGTATTGATAAGATGTGATCTAAGGGAACACTTTATTAACCTATCATCAAAAAGTTTCTTTTGGTTGAAGTCAAAAGATGGTCATTCATATCAAATGAGGCCATTAATATATGACTCTAAATTCAGTGTGGACAAGGAAACTTCAATGGCTATGGCTTGGATTTCGTTTCCAAACCTTCTTCCTACCTTTTTTGTCAAGGAATCTTTATTTTCGTTGGCTTCTGCAGTGGGCAAGCCAATCCAATTAGAAGCTGCTACTATTAATAAGACCAGGCCAAACTGTGCAAGAGTGAAAGTGCAGGTGGATTTGCTTGCAGATTTGCCTAAGTATGTGTGGAGATTGAAGATGATGTAACAAAGGTTGTCAGGTCGATCAAATTTAATATTCAATATGATTATTTACCAAAGTATTGCACAAAGTGCTTGTTGCAAAGTCACTCCAATGATAAATGGTGGGTGTTGCATCCACAACTGGTTGAAAATGAGTTGGCAGATAATGAAGTAGTGTCACAGAACAAAGGAAAGGCTGCAGCTGGTGTAGATGAGCCTCGAACTAGTAAACAAGGGTAGTTCCAACAAGGGAGATATAGAAGATATAGGGGGTGGAAAAACCAGTGCAACAATTTTTACCAAAGGTGTTATCAAGTGGTACTGTGGTAACCTACCCTGGAAACAAGAGGCTGTATAAGAACAATGTGAATCCAACTAGGAGAGATGATGGAACCAAAGATGTTAAGGTATCAAACAAATTTGAGATACTTAACAATGGAGTACAGGATGTTAATGTGAATAGGCTCAGTGATAATCAGGAGGAGAATGTCACTGAGGAAGATGTGGTTATACAAGAAGGGGTGGCAGCTGAATTAGATGGCAAAAAGATGCAGAATAAGGTACATGATGGTGTGAAGGTTCTGGAAAAGGGAGAAGGTTATGGCAATGAAGCTATAAAGGACCATAGTGGTGATAATCATAATCACACTATAGGTGATATTGCCAGAATACAGCAACCAAATGATGACCCTGAACAAAAAGGCATTCATAGTTCACTGATGGATGATAATGAACTCTTTCTGCAGATTACAAAGGCTGATGGTTCAGAGAAGTCTCATGATTGTAAACAACAAGAGAATATTGAACTACCTGCAGATGTCCAAAAATCTATAATGAAATATGGAAGGGTTGATGAAGATGATCAACAATTGGGAACTGAATATAATACTAGTAAGGATGTAGAGGAAGTCCATCAGCAAAGGTGATAGCAGCCATGGAAGCTCAACTCCATTGAAGGACAAGGAAAATGTATGTCAAGATCAACGGGCTTCAATTAGCAATTAAAAAAATTGTCTTGTGATGGCAGAAGACCTCCAGCCCTATTCAGATTTTTTCCCTCAAGTCTTACACCTATTTGGTGGCCCAAATTAAAGTCCAAAGTGAGATGAAATGAGGCCCAAATCAGCCCCAAAATAAGAAATTTCCAGCAGCCCAAATTGGCCCAAATTAGTTTCTAGAATAAATAATTAATTGTTGTTTTAATCTATGTTGACTTGCATTGGTCCAAGTGTGGGTAGTCTTTCTAGGTTGTTTTAATCTATGTTGACTACATTGGTCCTAGTGTGGGAAGTCTTCTATGTTTCTAGGGAAGATAATTCCCATTTATTTCTATTTTGACTAGTTCCTTCCTTTACAACTATATATAGGGGTGATTGTCATCCATTGTAAATCAGATTTTGAAGAATATATTTTATTGAGAGTTCTTTTGAACCTTTGTGGCATTACTTTAGGATTTATCTTTCAACCTAACTAGTTCCTAGTTCAAGGTAGTAAGATAATTTCTTCCTTGATATCTTTGATTTCTTTTTGGTATTCTTTCGAAGGCGGTTAGTTCTAAATACTAATTGTTATCTTAAGTTACTCACAAAGCGGTCAGGATCCTAATCTACTATTTTTGATTTGTTATCTCAAGTAAAGGCGTTAGATTTCTTCCTATAAATCTATACGTTGTTACTTGGATCTTGTCAAGACTTTAGAACTAACGTTCTTGGAAATTCGTGGATTGTTCCTTCGAATTTCCCATATCTTTTATTTTCTAGTTTTTAGATTCTTTTCTATATTTGCTTCCGCACTTCTTATATTTTAATTATAAATTTGGGATCTCCCTAACCTCGTTGTTATCAAAAGGAATGATAACAGGATTCAGGATGGGGATAAGGCCTCTAATATTTCTTTGATACAGTCTGAATGTAATCAAGCAGGTGAGATGTTTTTGAATGATGGTTGTGTTGAGAGGATGCAAGATATGACTGGTTCCATGGATCATGAGATGTCTACTGAGGCAATAGTGTTGAAGGATATTCATGATGAAGAGGTACATAGCTCTAACTGCAACTTGCAGTTGGTTAGTTATTATCCTGACAAAGTTGCAGATGCAGAACACCAAAATTTAGCTTTGTCTATAATTCCTGACATTAGAGATATGCAGCCTCTGAATGTATATGTAAGGATATCACCAAACAAAGCTTTACATGAGGTAGTCTCTCACAAGTTACAGAGGTAACTGGTAAGTTGAATTTGATCAATAATCAAAAGGAAGATGCTGATGGTACTGCTATTGATCTGAAACAACAGCAGATGTGTGTAGAGGCAGGTGTATCTCCAAAATCACAAAGCAAAGGGTTCAGAAAAGGAAGAAAGAAAAACACTGAGGTTCCACAAATTGTGAGGTATTCAACAAGGAGTAACATTAAGAAATCTGTTAAATGATTGTTAAGACTTTATTCTGGAACATTAGATCAGTGAAGTCACAACAAGCATTTCATAGAGTTCAAATGTTAAATAAGCATCATAAGTTCTTTTTGATAGCTTTGATGGAACCTTTTCAGCATCAGAGACAAATTCAGCAATATAGAAGGAAACTTGGAATGCCTTATGCTAATTCCAACTGTAATGGAAAAATCTGGTTCTTTGTGCAACACAATGTTGATGTTGAGGTTTTATTAGATACTGAGCAATCTATTACTGTCAAGTTGAATTTTCAAGATTTCAATAAAGATATGGTGGTTACAATGGTGTATGTTAAATGCTCAGAAGTTGAGAGACTGCAGTTGTGGGACAGTTTATATCTCTTGACTAGCAATATGGTATCTCCTTGGATGGTGGGTGGTGATTTTAATGTTATAATGAATGAAGAAGAAGAAATAGGAGGTTTACCAGTTTTGCCACATGAATATGAGGATTTTGCCTTTTGTTTGAATTCATGTGAGTTGTATGAGATGCCTTTCAAAGGGAGTCCTTTCACCTGGTGGAATGGAAGGGCTGTTAATGACTACATTTTTAAAAGATTGGACAGGATTGTACACAATGATATGTTTCAGAATTGGTTTGGACATTTAGAGGTGGAGCATTTGTCAAGGACTGGTTCTGATCATGCACCACTACTGGTATCATGTGGAGATCAAGTGCAAAAATTTGTAAAACCATTCAGGTTTCTCAAATTCTGGGTGGAACATGATACTTTTCTTGATTTGGTTAAGCAACAATGGGAAACAACTTTATCAGATGATGTATTTCTGTCATTTAAACTCAAGATGAAGAAACTGAAAACAAGTTTAAGTACATGGAGTATGACTACTTTTGGTGACATTTTTAAACAACTTGTTATTAGAGAAGAAATAGTTAAGATTAAGGAGCAGTTGTTTGAGGAAGATCCATCTGAAGAAAATAGAATGGTCATGCAGAGGGCAGAAGCAGAACTCAAGCTGTATCTTCATTATGAGGAGGAATTCTGGAGACAAAAGGCCAGGATAGATTGTTTTTCTGAAGGTGATAAGAACACTAGATATTTCCATAGCCTGGTAAAAGGTAGAAGAAAAAGAACTCACATCAGGAGGATTAAAGATGATGCTGGTAACTGGCTTGAGGATGTTGATAGTGTTGCTGCTCAAGCTGTCAACTTTTTCCAGAAGCAGTTTACTCATGAAGAGGTGAGAGAAAATTCTCCAATATTTAGTCATATTCCAGAGCTGATAAGGGAGGAGGATAATTTAATACTTGTTGAACAGCCTACTATAGAGGAAGTACAGATGGCTGTATTTGAGTTACATGGGGATAGTGCTTGTGGTCCTGATGGATTTTCTGGTATATTCTATCAGAAGTGTTGGGAGGTGATAAAGTTTGATGTATAAAAGATTGTTAAAGCTTTTTTTGAAGGACATACTCTCCCCAAGTTAGTCACTCACACAAATCTGGTTTTGCTGCCAAAGAAGGTTGTGGTTGAGGCATTTGCTGATATGAGACCTATAAGCCTTAGCAACTTTATCAATAAGGTCATTTCAAGAGTAGTTCATGATAGACTTGATAAGCTACTTTCCAGGGTAATCTCTCCAAATCAATCTGGTTTTGTTAAAGGAAGGAATATAATTGAGAATGTGTTATTGACACAAGAAATTGTAACTGATATAAGGAAGAGAGGAAAACCAGCAAATGTTGTGATTAAATTGGATATGGCAAAAACATATGATAGGGTCTCATGGTTGTACTTATGTAAAGTGATGAGAAAGATGGGATTTTCTCCATTTTTCATTGACTTGATTTGGAGGCTGTTGGCAAATAATTGGTATTCTGTCCTCCTAAATGGCCAGGCTCATGGTTTTTTTCATTCTACAAGGGGTGTCAAACAAGGGGATCCACTTTCTCTTGCCTTGTTCATCATTGCTGCAGAAGTCCTCTCAAGGGCACTAAACTCTTTGTTTGATCAGCCTGGATTTGTTGGATATGGGATGCCAAAGTGGAGTGCTGATTTGAATCATCTAGCATATGCAGATGATACAATCATATTTTCTTCAGCACATAATCAGTCTTTACAAATGATCATGGATACTCTTAAGGAATATGAGAAAGTGTCTGGACAGCTGATAAATAAGGGGAAAAGTTCATTTTATATGTTCAGCAAAGTATCACATGAGTTAAGCCAGCAGGTTGCAACAGCAACAGGATTTGTGAGAGGTCAATTTCCTTTTTCATATCTTGGAGTACCAATCACTCATTCCAGGAAAAGGAAGGTGGATTACACTGCATTATTGAAGAATGTCAAAGGCAGGTTACAAACATGGAAAGGCAAGCTACTGTCTTATGGAGGAAAAGCAGTGTTGATTACAAGTGTGCTTCAAATTATTCCCATTCATGTGTTATCTGCTATAAGGCCTCCTAAATGTGTTCTAAAGGAATTACACAGAATCTTTGCTAAATTCTTTTGGAATAATAAGGAAGAAGGTAGATGCAGACACTGGGCAGCTTGGCTTAACATGTGCATTCCCAAGAATGAAAGAGGTTTGGGCTTCAGGTCTATCTATGACACATCTAAAGCTTTATGTGCTAAACTATGGTGGAAGTTTAGAACCACTAGTTCTCTCTAGGCTAATTTTATGTGGAATAAATACTGTAACAAACAAATTCCTCAGGTGGTACAATGGAAGGGAGGATCCCAAGTCTGGAAGATGATGTTGGAAGCTAGGGATAATATAGAACAGGAAATCTGGTGGGAGCCTAAGATTGGAAGTTCAAACATTTGGTTTGATAATTGGACTAAACTAGGTGCTCTTAGTTATGTGGTTCCACAGTCCTAGCAAATCAATGAGCAGGCTGAAGATGTTTCTGAACTTATGACAGATAGAAGATGGAATATCAGCAAACTCATGCAGCTTTTTCCTGAAGATATTGTGCAGCATATAATACAGGAAATTGACATTAAATATGCATCAAATGAATGGGATAGACCTTGGTGGATGATGACAAGTTCAGGCAAATTTACAGTAAGTAGTGCATGGCAGCTACTGAGGAAAAAAACTAATGTAACTGTGCCATTTTAGAATATGTGGATCAAAGGTGTGCCTTTTAAAATTTCATTCTTCCTGTGGAGGTTGTGGAAGTTTAAAGTCCCAATTGATGAGGTGGTGACAAGTATTGGAATTCCTTTAGTTTCAAAGTGTTGTTGCTGTCATAATGCTCAGATGGAGACAATGAATCATCTATTTCTGTGTGGAGATTTGACTACAAAGGTATGGAGATACTTCAATATGGGGGCTGGTTTGAATATGAATTGTATTCAGGTAAAACATGCTATAAGAAGTTGGTGGGAAGCAAAATGCCACTTCAAAATGAAATCCATATTTAAAGCAGTGTGCCTGCTTTTGTTGTATGGCAAATATGGAAGTGGAGAAACAATAGGCTTCATGGTGGTACAATGAATCTGAATAGAGTGCTATATGATATAAACATGAATATTCATATGTTGTGTAAAATTCAGTTTCCTGGGCTGAATATTCCAACTACATGGCAGCATATTATTCAATTCTTTGAAGAATATAAGCCTACTGTTATATGCAGAATTATTAAATGGAGGAGACCTGCATCTGGTGTTTTCAAGTGTAATACTGATGGAGCTGCTAAAGGAAACCCAGGTCCAAGTTCTGCAGCTTTTTGTATAAGAAATGATGTGGGAGACTTGGTGTATGCAGCTGCAAAAACTTTGACAGATGGAACAAATATTATGGCTGAGGCTGAGGCTATTAGGATGGGAATGAGGTATTGTGTGGAAAATCAGCTTTTCCCATTGATCATAGAGACTGATTCCATGTCTATGAAGATGATTTTAAAGGAAGAATGGAAGGTCCCTTGGAGCATCTCAATGCTGGTGGATGATATCAAGAGAATGATGGAGGATCAAACAGTAGTTGTGGAGCATATACATAGAGAAGGCAATGGGCTGGCAGATTTTTTAACTAACTTGGTTTTTTATTTTGCAGGTACACTTCAGTTTCATAGTTTTCAAGAATTACCAAGTCAAGCCAAGAGGATTATGAACATAGACAAGAGAGAAATCCCAAATTTGATAATAAGAACCATCCAAGATAAAGCACCAGATTGACAGCAGAATTGCCACTACTGTGATCACAGTTTGCCAACAGATTGTGAGCATTTACAACATTTGTATTAGGGTGGTATCAGTGTGCTATGCATGCTCATTCCTTAATATAAATGGTGTGATGCTCATGATATGGATAGCAGGCTGTACTTAGAGGATGGTTTCATGTAAAGGATTAAGCTAGGGGCAAGTATTAAATTGAAAGAGATGCATCAGATTCAAATGCTGCAAAAATTAGTAGGTGCTTGCTACATATGTCCAGGTACAATTCACTTTAATAGTTTCCATGAGTTACCAAGTAAAACTAGGAGGATATTGAACATAGTGAAGGCTGGAATTCCAATTTGAGAATACGAACAACACAAGATAAAGCTCCAGACTGAAGATCAGGCATATAAAATAGCCATTTCCAATATGCAGACTGAAGCATAGACTGATGCAGCATCTGTGTTTAAGGTGATATTAGTGTGTTCATCATGCTCATTCCTTAATATGGATGTTACAACATTCCATGATATGCTTAATGCTGCTTTGGTAATGATACAAGTTTGAGAGTGGCCTAGATCATATACAACAGAAGATGCCCACAGATGAACACAATTATATTCAAGACTGCCTGAAGAATGATTCACATGATTTGAAACATTCCACCTGTGAGACTTTGAAGGTGTGATAGGTGTTATCAAGTCAAGGCCCTTGGATTTATAGTTGTCACTAATCTGTTACATTCTCCTTCTGTATTTTCTTTTCCACTTGCTGTTTTTTCATATATTTTTGTTGTTTTTCTTTCTTTGATCAATCACTTTTTGATTGATCACCCTTTTCTTTTTGTTGTTTCTTCTCTTTGATCAATCACTTTTGGATTGATATGTACATAATTTTCTTTTCAATAAAATTTCCACCTTTATGGTGGCTTTAAAAAAAAAAAACTATCACCTCTCATAAATTCAGATAAAGGTTAGGAAGGCGAGCAATACATAGGGATCCAATTGGTTGTTCTTCAACGAGATAGGTTGTAGATTACTTGAGTTAGACTTTGATTAGCGAATCTTATATACTTTTAGTGTTGACGAGAGACTGCATGATTAGGTCTTCGGACATGGAGTTTGGATGGACATATTCTATAACTTAACAAAAACTATGTATATATATTAGCTAGGGTAACAATGAATATTGAATGAGTGGTGAGTGCTATCATCGTTGAGAGATATGTGTTATGGAATAGGGAATGGGTTAAGTATCGTGGCTGGAAGGAGATATATCGTTCTTCAAATTATGCATCCCTAGGAGTACCTAATTTCCGTCCTTTTTTCCAGATGTATTGAAATACTCACATGATCGCCATTCTTGTTAACAAGGGATTTTTATTGAGAGGACTGAAGGAAATCGTTATTAGTACTGCGCCCATCAATGGCATAATTCATGACTTGTTTGATTTATTGCATCATTGCGTTGCATGTGTTATGAGGAACTATATGGAGCAGGAAAGACCTAGTATGGACAGTTGTGTTATCTGGTCTAATGGTCGTTTGGGTTGAATTTGAGAAATCGTTATGATATGGATCCGCGTCCGAGGTTCTTTCCGAAGCAGAGAATTTATGGCTCGGGTCCGATGAGTATCCGGAACGAGTGGTACATGGAAACTATGGGTCCCATATAGGTCATGACTACTGAGCAATGACATCAGTTAGCATGTATGTTCAACGTGGGTTGGGCCCTTGTATCGCATTCTACATTGCACTACATCTCATATTTCTATGTTATGAATGTGTGTACTGCCAGTCGGTTATATTGCTTATGCAACTTTGCGATTTCATTGAGTTTTGGTATGTATCTCATACATACCAAAACTCTTTTATCTATCCGTTGTAACTTATCTCGTCATACTCTTTTACTCTTGTTTTGCACTCAACATTGATTTCAAAACCAATCATAATTATCACTTTATCGTCGTATGGTAAACTCATAACTCATGGCCACATTTTTCTTTCCAACTTATTCCTTTATATGCTTTACTCGTTTTATCTTGGTATAGGATATTCGTAGGAGATGCATCTTCCTTTTCTCATAATACAACTACTTCTTAAGCGCGGGTAATTTGCATATTTCCTTTTCTTTCTATACCCATACTCATTCCTTTGCATACTTTCCTCCTCAATTTATCTTATTACCTCCCGTTTTATAATCAATCCTTTATTCCTCACACAAGGAACCCTATTATAACTCAGTACCGCTTTGTCCTTTAGAATATATTACTTCTATACAATCCATTTTTCTCTTCCAAAACCTATTCTGTTCATTCCGATCATCCCCTCGTTCTATTTAGTTGTTCATCTTTCCGTGGTCTTGGTCTTTTACATCCAACCAAAGAAATCACTCGTGATCTCCATTATACAAATCACAAACTCTTACTACTTTGCCATATCACTTTTCTCTGATTTCTTTTTCAAGTTGACTTCCTTGTTCCTTTTGCTTGCTATCATTTCTGCCATTGCGAAACCTCTATGCTGGACTTTCCCCTAACAAGGTCTTATAAGCTTTCTTATCTACTTCCCCATGGCTCGCTTATTGGTTTCACACTTGCATTCACTCTTTATTCATATAGAACCTGTCACATGTTTAGTCGTTTCATCGCTATACTTTACTTACTTTGTATTATAGTTTTTGCTACGTTCTCATTATATCCTGATCATAATCAACTCTATAGTGATAACAACGAGGTTAGGGAGATCCCAAATTTATAATTAAAATATAAGAAGTGCGGAAGCAAATATAGAAAAGAATCTAAAAACTAGAAAATAAAAGATATGGGAAATTCGATGGAACAATCCACGAATTTCCAAGAACGTTAGTTCTAAAGTCTTGACAAGATCCAAGTAACAACGTATAGATTTATAGGAAGAAATCTAACGCCTTTACTTGAGATAACAAATCAAAAACAGTAGATTAGGATCCTGACCGCTTTGTGAGTAACTTAAGACAACAATTAGTATTTAGAACTAACCGCCTTCGAAAGAATACCAAAAAGAAATCAAAGATATCAAGGAAGAAATTATCTTACTACCTTGAACTAGGAACTAGTTAGGTTGAAAGATAAATCCTAAAGTAATGCCACAAAGGTTCAAAAGAACTCTCAATATAATATATTCTTCAAAATCTGACTTACAATGAATGACAATCACCCCTATATATAGTTGTAAAGGAAGGAACTAGTCAAAATAGAAATAAATGGGAATTATCTTCCCTAGAAACATAGAAGACTTCCCACACTAGGACCAATGTAGTCAACATAGATTAAAACAACCTAGAAGACTACCCACACTTGGACCAATGCAAGTCAACATAGATTAAAACAACAATTAATTATTTATTCTAGAAACTAATTTGGGCCAATTTGGGCTGCTGGAAACTTCTTCTTTTGGGGCTAATTTGGGCCTCATTTCATCTCACTTTGGACTTTAATTTGGGCCTCCAAATAGGTGTAAGACTTGAGGAAAAAAATCTGAATAGGGCTGGAGGTCTTCTGCCATCACAAGACAATTTTTTTAATTGCTAATTGAAGCCCGTTGATCTTGACATAACATTTCCTTGTCCTTCAATGGAGTTGAGCTTCCATGGCTGCTATCATTCTCCCCCTCTTAAAGAAGATTCGTCTCGAATCTTGGTGGTGACCTTATTTTCTATTTAATGCATTTGAGCCTTCGTGGTTGCTATCATTCTTCCTCTCTTAAAGATTATTCTTGTCCTTGAATCTTGATATTTTCCTGCAACCAACATGATAATCACAATAAGTAGAAAAACACAACAACCACTTGGTATGAGTAACACAAGGTAGTGACCATGCAACCATTTAATCCACTTATTATTTTTATGCACAAACACTCCTTTTAAAAGTCCAAGTATAACATCAGCTAACAGGAAAATGTAATCACCAACACAAGCACTAAAAACACAATTCATAAGATCTTTAAATTGCAGAGGGTCATTAGCTAGACCAAAAGCGTATGAATACAAGGAAAACATACCATATTTGCTCTTGCTAAATAATTTAACCTCACCATTAGATATACCATAATCAAGATATGGACCAAAAGTAATTTCCTCAAGAAGTGGCTTGGAATAAACCTGCAAAAAAGGATCGACGAAACAAGATAAAGATATTGTGAAATTAGCAATGTGTGAGCACTTATCCTTTTCCACACTTGAGTGACCATATCCTGCATTTAGCTCAACTTCCTTAATATCTAAGACACCAAAAGCTTCATGTGTCTCATTATCTTCATTGGGAATTTCACCATCTTTTCTTCCTTCATTGGTGTCCCAAAGTGGACAAAAATAAACTGCAAACTCATCTTTATTATCATCCCACAATGGGTTATCACACAATTTAAAACCTTGACTAATGAGATTAGTCATATCCCCTTCCATTGCTACAACTAAAAGATTAGTAGCATAGTGCACATTAGACATGAATGAGTTCTCATCAACAACTGCATCACTAGAGTCAAATAAAGAATGACCTAAACAAGGAGAATAACTCTCATCCATAGGTGATGAAACAACAGATTCAAAAATTGAATTATCACAACTCTTACCTACAATTCCTTCACATTCAATGGCTTTTAAAGCACATAAAGTATTAGGTTTAGCCATTTTACCACAAGTTGCTTCCTTAAAGGATCCTCTACCTTGGTCTACATGTGATGTAGCACTTGAAAATTTTGCGGAATCTTCTTGGCAACATAAGGTCTTTATCTTTTTTCTTTGCTGTTCTAAAGACCGCATGGGCGCTTGTTCCGAAACCTGCAATGTAGATTCAAAAACACTAGAAAGACAAAGAGTAAGGAGGTTAGAAGATAAACAAGAACCATTCTCACTTAAGCTCTCTTTTGATTCTCTCAATTCTTGTAACAAAACACTTTTTGTTCTAACATCTCTGCCTTCACTCTCATTCTTTTCACTCTTGCTTTTGTTTTTATCTCCATTCTTTTCTTGTGACAACTCACTCGCTTTTCTCAACTGAAACTTTCCTTTTTCCTCTCTTGAGTTACCATTTTGCACTCCCTTACTCCACCCAATTTTGTATCTCTCTTCCTTATAATTTGCTTTTTCACTCAGTTCTTTTATTCTCTCATCTTCTCTTTTTTCTGGAGGTTTAGGAACTTCTGTTAGTGTAAGAGAAGTTACACATGATGAAGAGTCGCTCTTTTGTTCACAACTTGACTCCTCCTCTTGGAAGATTACATACTTAACCATCTTATTGGAACGAATAGGACTTTTGGAGTTAGCTTCATCTTGGGACAGTGTTATAGAATGAATGCGCCTCAATTCCTCCTTTAAATCACTCCACGTCAAAAGTAGCCGATTAAATTTCACCCAATGAGGATTACGATAATCATCGACTATCTTCCGTAATTTCAAGGACAATGCCCTTGTGGCAAACTCCAATTTTTCCATCTCCCAAAAATTGTTACAAGCAAATATATGCTCCATATAGTATTCCCATTGTAGGTAAGTTTCTTTACTAGCACACATGCACAATATTGGTAGTACCACATGATTACTGCCGCACTTGGCCAATCCTTCATAATCATAGATTCTTGCAATTGTGAAAGACATAGTTATTTTAAAGAAAATGTATCACTCAGTTTTTTTTTTTTTTTTGGCTTTTTTCCTCAATTATTCTCACCCACTCTTGCCTTTTTCCCCTCAAATAACCTTTGGAAAAACACTTTGTGGATTTATAATTAAACCCCACTAGAATCAAGCCCTTAGTAGTAAAATAAAGAATTTTAGGGCACTAAAAAAAGTGAAGAACCAATCCTAGAAAGAATTAGAATTTAGTTGAAACAAGACTCGAACAAAAAGGACATTTTTTTAAAGGAGCAAGAAAAGAATTGATTGCTTCTTAGCTTTAAAGATCTAGGATCCCCTCTTCTTGTTTTCTATCTTAATCTTTAGAAAACAAATAAATGGAAGAAATTTCTTGAAGAGCAAACACTAAACTTTTTTTTTTTTTTTCGTCACTGTTCACTGCTACAGTACTTTTTATTATTATTTTTTTTGCTCTTTTTTTTTTTCAAGAAATCCCCAAGATTATCAAGAACGGAATCTTGATAGAACCGCTCTGATACCACTTGATAACAACGAGGTTAGGGAGATCCCAAATTTATAATTAAAATATAAGAAGTGCGGAAGCAAATATAGAAAAGAATCTAAAAACTAGAAAATAAAAGATATGGGAAATTCGATGGAACAATCCACGAATTTCCAAGAACGTTAGTTCTAAAGTCTTGACAAGATCCAAGATCCAAGTAACAACGTATAGATTTATAAGAAGAAATCTAACGCCTTTACTTGAGATAACAAATCAAAAATAGTAGATTAGGATCCTGACCGCTTTGTGAGTAACTTAAGACAACAATTAGTATTTAGAACTAACCGCCTTCGAATGAATACCAAAAAGAAATCAAAGATATCAAGGAAGAAATTATCTTACTACCTTGAACTAGGAACTAGTTAGGTTGAAAGATAAATCCTAAAGTAATGCCACAAAGGTTCAAAAGAACTCTCAATATAATATATTCTTCAAAATCTGACTTACAATGAATGACAATCACCCCTATATATAGTTGTAAAGGAAGGAACTAGTCAAAATAGAAATAAATGGGTATTATCTTTCCTAGAAACATAGAAGACTTCCCACACTAGGACCAATGTAGTCAACATAGATTAAAACAACCTAGAAGACTACCCACACTTGGACCAATGCAAGTCAACATAGATTAAAACAACAATTAATTATTTATTCTAGAAACTAATTTGGGCCAATTTGGGCTGCTGGAAACTTCTTCTTTTGGGGCTGATTTGGGCCTCATTTCATCTCACTTTGGACTTTAATTTGGGCCTCCAAATAGGTGTAAGACTTGAGAAAAAAAATCTGAATAGGGCTGGAGGTCTTCTGCCATCACAAGACAATTTTTTTAATTGCTAATTGAAGCCCGTTTATCTTGACATAACATTTCCTTGTCCTTCAATGGAGTTGAGCTTCCATGGCTGCTATCATATAGAGTGCCACTTCTTGATCCATTAGCAAGCCTGCTTATAAAATAGAATAAACCTCGTGAAGTAAGCATACTTAACCTGTTACCCTTTCTGATCAGCCCTATTACACTTACCACATAAGTTGTCTTACTAATGTATTCACATTCAATATAACCCTTCATATTTCGTACCCCTATCTCAATCATTCTGTTACTTTATTTTGCTAATAAACTTGTCGTATTTTACTTCCGCTTATCTATCCAATCAATACTTCAGTATCACACTCTATTGGAGTTACCTTTTCTCTTCTATGTCATGTTTTAGTACTACCAGTCTCCCTAATTTACTCTTAGTATTTCTCTTTACCATATCAATGTCGATCTTATAGTTACTGTTACTATCGATTCAACAGCATTTAACTCATCTCTTGTAGTCGTCAATGATACTCCTAACTTAATCCCGTCCTGCCATTACTTTTTACACAACATCTTTCCCCGTTAGGACATATTACAAGATTATATCTTATCTCATTTAAATTCTAGGAAAATTTCGGCAGAGTTTCCTCTATATTTCTTACTATTCAAACCTGCACGCAGCAAATACCATCAATACCTCACAGGGCTAATGTATACATATGACATATCTTAGACACATAGGGCTCCCAATTTCAAGTAAAAGTTCAAAGATGTCGAACTTACCTCATTAATCACACCTCGAGATGTACCTGATCCTTTAGCGATCTTCCCTGTTATACCTTCATATTTACTTTCCCTTTCATTCTTCAGCTTTACATTTCAATCATACCTCAATATTCTTACCTTACTCGCCATACATCTTTCGTGTCGTTGCTTACCTTTGTACCGATTCATTCAATTTTTTTAGTTCACAAACATATAACTGAACTCACCATCAAGAGATACATTTAATCAATTCCTCTGTTGTACGAACACTGACTTACCTCTATGACAACCAATTCATTATCATATAAATACATATTCTGATAATGTAGCCTCAACGAAGTAACTTACCTCTGTAACTTCCAATATCATAAATCACTTTCTTCTGTCGATACCATTCTTCTGCTGAAATCAAGAGTAACCATCCAAAATGCCCTGTAGCCTCCTGTTTATGAATGTAGCGCGCAACACACCATAAACAAGACTCTACTAGACACGACTTTGCAAACAACCCCTAGGATGAACTGCTCTGATACCACTTTGTCACACCCCAATTCCGATAGGGCATGATTGGCACCCAACACTTACTTAGAGATGAGCGAACCCTCTAGCATTCACATAATGAAACTGGACATATAATTTTTTTTTGGAAATATAATAAAGTACTTCCAGTCAAAGCATAGAAATTTGCGAACGATACTCACTTAATCAAAAATCGAATAAGTCAAACTGACATATCGACCTACATGGTTGCTTTACTCAACGCATGACATCTCAACATACTAACCACAGGACACTGTCTGCAAAGTCTCTAAGAGTAAACACCTAAATCATATAAGTCGGGATAGGGCCCCGACGTACCCATACATACATATGATTACCATAATGACTCAGCACTGCTCCAGGAGGAAAATGGAGTATGCCAATCCCAGTTGATAGCCAACCATCCTAGCTGAATACTTTTACCTGTAAAACAATTAGGGATTGTGTGGCACGAACACAGCGCCCCCAGGTAAAGGGACGTCAGTACGAACAATGTACCGAGTATGTAAGGCAGCAGTAATCATAACGAATGAGATATAAGCTATAATGAAAGTATGAGAAGCCACCTATAATATGAATAGCCCCGAAGGCAGAGAATAACCATGTAAGTAGCCCCAAAGGCAATGACTAGAAATGTAAATATATAACCATACCCGACCCTCTAGTAAGGGACTCGGTGAAATATAAATATATACCGTACCCGGCCCTCTAGTGAGGGACTCGATGAAGTAATAATATATATACCGCAGCCGGCCCTCTAGTGAGGGACTCGGTGAAATAATCATATATATACCGTACCCGGCCCTCTAGTGAGGGTCTCGGTGAACAATGCAATGAAACTATGCACGAATATGTACCCGACCCGGGACTCAGTGAATGATATATTAACGGCATGCACGAGTAGAATATCATGAGGAACCATATGCAAACTAAATCATCATCTGGGACTCAATAGAATGAACCGACACTCAAGGATCAAAGACAACTGTCATGTCAAGTACCGCTGAGAATTAGAATTCATTGGAGTCATGTATGTTCATCGTTCGCTCGTTTATGTAATTCATGCCAAAAAGAAAGAAGGGATAGCCTTAACATACCTGTCTTAGCTTAACGGCTTAAGAAATCAACTCGTATATGCTCCTCAACCTATATGATAACAATAATGATACTATCGTTAACCATATAAACGATTCTCTTAATCGTATAACGAAAACTTAACTTATCCTAAAACAAAATGGGCAGCATCTCTCCCGTTCTTCTCATTTCCCCCAACTTCATATATCAACAACAACAACCTGAATAATCCAACAAGTATATACATCGATAACAAGATACCACGCAGTAACAACAAGTCATAAATATTTCACGACGAGCGACAAGCCCGGATACGATCATCAAACACACTTCTCCAATCTTTTCTTTCCTTCAAATTACATATCAATGACAACAACAACAACAACAACAACAACAATATACTCAAGTTACTCCAATAATTTCTTGCCACAGCACAACTTAGAATATTACCAAACAGTCGATACAACAACAACCATGTCAAAATGTGATTTCCCACTATTGGCTCCATATTTCTCATCCCACAATTTAGCTATGATCCGGACGAATTTAAATATATCAAGAATAGGAGGATTCTTACCTTATATGCCACAAACTACTCTTTTTCCACTTTACTTCACTATGAAGTAACTTTTGATTTGCTACAACCCGAAGGACAATCGATGTTGAAATATGTAATCGACACGGGCATAACCTCTATGTTGTTCTCCATATTTTTCTTTCTGCAACGTGAGATAACAAATATGTACATCTACATGTCGTTTCTACTCATCCAAGATAGGAGTTGCTGCCTATAACTGGAATGTCATGTTGTTGCTTCCTTACCAATTGACGTTGGAATACATCAACTATACAACTACTTTCTACTAGATCCCTCAAGAATTGTTTTGATACAATTGATGAAAAGATGTTCTAGGTATATACTACTCCTCCGTGCGTCTTTTGTTTTGTGTAAGCAAAGAGGGTTTAGTTTAAACATTTCCCTCGTCCTTTTCCCTGAAAGCTAATGGAGAGCTAACATCTATGTATGGAACATCGTTTTAATTGCTACACTTCCACGAACAGGGTACATATTTTTGTAAATGAGGAGAGTACATTACTTAGCCTAGAAGATTAATTTTTCGTTTCACATATATACTAAAAAGAATAAAAGACCCACCTGCACGTGTCTTGACAGTGGGACTACTTTTAGATAAGTATTGATACATATATTTAATTGTAATATAATATGTAAAATATTATCCAACATTTAATAATTTCATACATGGATAAACTCTCACATATTCTTGCATTGTAATATTGCTGAATCAAAAGTAGCTTATAAATTAATTCGCACACAAACATTTCAGAAAGATCATGACATAAAAAAAAGGATATTTTATTAGATTCTAATTTTCCCAACCTTATACCAAGAGTAAAAAATTTTGTACTATAAATTCTCAAAACGGTAAAAAGAGAACTTTCCTTTCTTATGAGAAAATAATCTTTGTTTTTAAAGTAAAGAAAATTCTATTTATAAACATCCCTGTATCATGTGTATAATTTAAAATATATCCCCGGAAGTTGTAACAATAGTAACTATCAAAACCATACCTATCAAAATTTTTGCTAAAAGGCTTCACTTAAAAGAAAATACCATATCAAGGCTATGTATAACGATTTTTGAAATTTGACAAACTTATGAAGTCTTACATCTAAAACCTCATGTACGATCTGATCCCTTACAACTCATTTGGTTTTACTACGATGCATCCTAGCATTAAGGTACGAGGTGTTACATATACATCACTTAAGAAAAACCGCAACTTCAATACCAAAGGAATTCTTGATTTCTAAAAACCCTGGTGAGCCTCCTGGCAGTTGATCCTCTTGATTCTTGGTGTTTAATCTTTGATTTCCCTTGGATTTGTGTTAATATGGTGTGTGGAATATTATAGAGATCCCAAGAGTGATGGAGAAGATGGGAAATGAAAAATAAGACTTGGGTCATGTTTTTATTAAAAAAAAAAAAAAAACAAAGCTGCACTATAGGATTTATACGGACACTTATACGGTCCGTATAAGTGACCGTATAATACCTCCAGTGATGACCCTTCACTGTGACTGTTATACGGACCATTATACGAACCGTATAAATGGTCGTAACACTCACCTTTTTCCAAAGTTGCTTTCGTTGATTCGTTTGATCTCAAATCCTTATGGAGTCTTCTTGGCACTTATTTAACACTTCATGAATCATCTAAGGAGACCTATAACTCCTTCCCAATACATTACTAAATAATTGTTAACTCGATACTTGCAAAAACCTTCCCAAACATGACTTATACTTTACTTCCTTCGACGAACTTAGTTTCACCGATTCGCATAACTTTAAAATCTTGACATATACACTTTAAAGTACTAGGTACTCTCCTTATCGTCATATGGACTTCATGTTCACCTTGAGCTTGCATTAGTCCATTCACAGTACAACGATATGAAATGTCTGAGATGTAACATTTTGTTACTGTTGGTTGTGTACGTTCATAGCAGCCTCGTCGGCTTGCTACGTTTTATATATATATATATATATATATATATATATATATATATATATATATATATATATTTTGGGTGAGTGCGCCCCATTCAGATGAGATAGTTAGCCTTATAGATATACAGGGTCTGGCTTGTCGGCCGTGTTGATATCATCTATTTACAGGTAGGCCCTGTCGGCCTAAGTTGAGGTTTCCCCTCTAGAGATACAGGTTCAGTGTAGTTCACTCGGTCCAAGTATGGCATCGGGTTTTGCCCACGCCTCTCTAGATTTGCGGCGTAACAAACTTGATGTTAGAGTAGGTCTGTCCTAGGGAGTCTACAAGCCATAGCTAGTAGAGTCTTGTTTATGAGTGTGTTGTATACCACATTTAATAAACAGGATGCTACTGGGCATTTAGGAGCCAGTTACCCTTCTTTCAGATCTAGATCGTGTTGTAGAGCTAAGTTATAGAAGTTTGGTTTTTAAAATCAAGTATTGGTATTTGTATACAGAGTTGTTTGCGACCAGAAAACCTACAGCTAGCCAAAGAGTTAATACAATAACTGGTAAGGACACTAGTAAAGAGTCCCAGTTGGTGTGGCTAATCCGAGGCTCGTCATGTGAATATCAGATGTGCAAGTAGTATGCCAGAGCTTCAAAGCATGAGCATTTATCTTCCCCCATACAGAAAGATGGTACGAAAGCATATAGAGCTATAGCATGAGTTTTTGAAGGTAAATATACACTTCCTTTCTTCCCAATCAAGAAGCATAATCTCATCGACACACCAAAAACATTAGATACCATCCATATACATGGAAATTAGCCCAACTACATGGCTACAACATGCTCAAAACAGTCCATAAACTCAACAACTACAACACAACAATTTATGACCTTTTCTCCATAACTATTTTCACTTTTAAAATATCCTAAACCTTCAAATCAACTCAAAATTCTTAGGATGAAGAAAATACCTTATACTAGAAGAACATTAGCAACACCAACTTTCTTCCAGACCAAACTCACCACAACATCAAGTAGAAACAAGAACAATAACTTTTCATGGACTAATTTGGTGTAATCTTGTTGAATTCTTGATTTAAGGGGTTGTAAGTGTTTAAGAGAAGTGTATAGATGTGTCTAGAACTCCCAAGAAGTGTAAATGATAAAAAAAAAAAAGGTGGAATAATAGGGTATTTATACCCCTTGAGAGTTGGTTCCACCGACTTTCCATGTGGGGCCCGCTGGGAGCCATTTGGCAGCTTGGAGGCTTATCTTGAAATGCCCATAACTCCCTACTCCGATGTCTTTTTGATGAACGGTTTGTTGCTTTAGAAACTACACTTCCTGAACTTCAAATTAGGCTTTTGTTTCACTTCAAAACTCTGATATACTAGGAAATATACTCCTCTAAAGTTAACCCAAAATTTTTGACCAAAAGTTTGCCAAGTTTTTTCAAATTTTCGACAAACTTATTTTCACCGATTTGCTTGATTCTCAGAACCTTTAGACACTTGTTAAGAGTATTCCTTAACATTTTAAGGGTTCCATCACCTCTCCAAGCTAATGTTAGCTTACTTACAATGCAAACGACGTGAAATTTTTTGAGGTGTAACGTTCTCCCCCCTTAAAAACATTCGTCCTCGAATGTTTAAACTAGTCTTGTACTCCATCCTTGATCCCATTCTTTGGTACTTCCCCATATTGAATCCTTCTTCTCGTTATGACTTCCCTATCGCTGTCTTCAGATCCTGCTTAATCTATCCTCTTAATTTCCCATAGTAGATCTTGCCTCAAAGCACATCAATAGTCTTTTCCCAATCCTTACTTTGAGTCATATCGTCTTAACCATTATGCTCGTACTCAGGCTTACTGCTTTCCTATCATAAAGGATTTATATTATGGTATCACAACATGAAGAACATTTCACTTATGTCCTTAATCATAATTCCTATCCATAACGATCCTCTTGTCATAGCTTTCGATATTCCTTGGCGTCAAACTGTTCTAACTCATTGTAGTTGCTCCTTATCGTGCCCCCTTCCTTATAGACTCTAATTCTTATTACCTTTCCTCTTCCTCATGTATTGGTAGACTAAATAACTTTCTTAAGGCGTAGACTTGCTAACCCACTACTCAATACCATTAACCCCTTCTGACTTTCGTTAACATTTCATCTTAAAGATTCCACCCTTTATGTTCCATTCTATCCCGTCATAATGTCCCTTATTACTGTACCCTATAGCTTACTTAGCTTACCAGCTTGACTCACTATAAGGAGGCTCATCCTAAAACAGAGCCATAGTAATTTTTCATCAAATTCTACAACTCCTTGTTTGCCCATAAGTCCGTACTCGGGTTTTCTTATTTTCTTTATTAAAGGTGTTACCCTATAGCACCACCATATCAAGAATAAATTATCTACGTCTTAAATCTCGAGTCTCATCTATAACGATCCGCAAAAGCGCTCAAAATAATCCAATGAAACACGAGCTCCAGAGCCATACCTCGCTTTCCCATACATACCTTGTCATTTGCTACTTATATTATACAACTGGTGTCGAAGTACTTTTAACCCCAACCACGAACATCTTATACTTACCCTTGGCAATAAATTTATCTCGAAACTATAGCTTAGGTTGCTTTGTTACTTCCCTTAACCTTGTACATGTAGTAGTCACCATACCGGTGAATGTTAGCTTTTCTTTTGCTTGATCAAAGCCCTCCTTTCCTCATAATAGCATAACTCATTCCTCTTCACCATATATACTTCGTATGTTTACTGTTACCTCTTATCGTCTCTTTAGCCTGCCTTATTACACACTTTCCTTTTTATTTCTCAATGGTTTCTAAGTCAACACTTTATCCTATAACCGGTTCTTTGTCCCTTCCTATTTATCATTTCCTTTGTGTTAGTCGTAGTAACCCCCCTTTCTTTCATATGAATCATAACACCTCATTTGTCTTGTCGATTTTTCCGAATCTCCAACGGAATTTGTCTCTATAAAAGCATAACCTTGGATGGATTTGTCTTATAAGAGTAACTCAATTTCAAACCCTTCGAACCACTAGCCTTCCTTCCAGTAGCCATTCTTCAGAACGGAACTAAACCGGCTTAAAATGTCTTCGAAAAACAGTTCATGATGAATAACTCAACATATCCAATTTATAGTCTTGTTACTATATTTCTCTTTACTTCTCAACCACAACAACCTTCAAATCTACTAAACAACATCGATAAGATAGAGAACATACCTTTAAGGCCAAAGAACTTCAATCCTTACCAATTACTTCAGGACTAAGAAATCAACTACTCATCAACAATAAGAACATTCAGGGTTAGAGTCAGAGATTTCATACCCTATAACTTAACTCTACAACACGATCTAGGATAAGAAAGAAAGGTAACCTTCCTAAATGTCCTGTAGCCTTCTGTTTATAAATGTGGCGTGCAACACACCCATAAACAAGACTCTACTAGAGACGACTTTACAGACAACCCCTAGCACGAACGGCTCTGATACCACTTTTTTCACGACCCAAACCGGAGGGCCGCGACTGACACCCAAGACCCTACTCGGCTGAGTGTCATTGTCACGACCCGACTAGGGGCCACGACTGGTACCCGGGGCTAACCACCGAGCACCGCTCGTTCTATTACTCACCTTACTCATTGTATGCTCTTTTATCAATTTCATACTCAAATCATAAGAAAGTCATCTTTCATTTGAAAACATAAATACTTCCATATACATAAGCCTCTCGACCATCAAAATAATATATACATAATAGCATCCTCGTGAGACCATATAACCCACACTGCGTATCTACGAGCCTCTACTGGAGTGCTAGACATAAGGACGGGACAAGACCCCGTCATGCCCAAAAATACATATACATGAAAATACACAAAAGAATAATTAAGCACCTCCGGAACAAAAGAGTGCTTTCAATCAGCTGACAGCTCCTACGAATCTGGATCGAGCTCACCTCCATGTCTACTTGTGGGCATGAACACAGCGTCCAAAGAAAATGGACGTCAGTACGAACATTGTACTGAGTATGAGAGGCATAAACAATGAAATAATACAATGATATAAAGGAAATATCAATATGGAACATCTGTATCTGACTGTCAAGTATAAAGGAAACAATGCGTGCTGGCTTACTCATAATCATCATCATGTCATGTATGCATAAATATATAAGCTGCCCGTCCATATAGGTACGGTGTTGATAATGTATAAGCTGCCTATCCATATCGGATCGGTGTGATAATCATAGCCTGCGTCCAGGCCTCCCGCGTCTGGGGTATCATCTCATGCTGCCCACTAGTGGTGTCTGCCCATGCCATCTGGCCATGGTGTATACGCTGCCCGCCTTAGTGGTGACTGCCCGGCCATATAGGTGCGGTGTTATATCATCATCATAACATGCTCATCATAATATGCTCATCATGGCATGCTCATCATATTATGTCATAGTACGTGCATAAGGCTCAAGAACAACTATACTTTATCGGGGTGACGTAAGGTCGTGATCCCCCGATTTCATTATGGAGCAATCATTGACATTCTGCCTCACCTTGAAGGAATATTAGCATATAAGGTGAGTGTAAGCAATAAATAACATCATTAACATTATGGAATCATCATATCATACATTTTAGAATCTCTATACTTTAACTCATCATCATCATTATAGGACTCATCACATATCTCTTATCTTATATAGCTATTCATTGATATGGGAAGCATTTCCTTTGTTTATACTACTTTTCCCATGTTCCATATCAACTCCCAAACGTTCATATTAACATTCACAATATCGCAAACAACAATCATCATTTGTATACATTTACCACAATCCACCATTTCTCTTCAATTTCTTCACAATTATGGTTATGACCCCCTATCGCGCTTTTTCACATATAATACCTATTCCATGGTCTAAATTTCATTTATAACATATTCACGATCACAACATACCAACATTCATGATTCATCCCAACCACTATTCAACAATGACACTATTCACTCATTTATGACCCATTTTCTATGTCTTTCTACGATTCAAGTGTCTAAGCCTTCCAATACCTTAAAAAACATGGTATGGTCATGAAACTTACCTTAGATGATGGATGAACAACCCTTCAATGGAAATAATCTTCTAGCACCAAAACCCTATTTCACTTCCCTTGGGTTTTCTTAAGGTAGATGAACTTTTACTAAGCTTCATACACTTGTTTTCATGGATTGAAGTAGTTGATCATGGATTTTCCTTTGATTTTCTTGTGGATGAATGTTAGAGAGTGTTCTAGAGGTTTCTTGGCTTGTGGAGTGAAAATGATATGAAAATGAAATGAGAGAGGTCCCTTATATTAAATGTTGAACCTGTCCCGACCAAGTTATACGGACCAACATACGGTCCGTATATTTTTCACTGACCGTATGTTGGACCGTATGTTTGGTCCAGAATGTTATGTCCCTCTTGACCAATAGACGGCCTAACATACGGCCAGTATAATTTATACGGTCCGTATGTTGGGCCGTATAATGCCCAGTGGTTCCGTTTTCCTTCTCGTTGACTCGTTTGATCTCCGATTCTTATGGATCCTTTTTGACACTTGTTTAGCACCTCAATACCAATATAAGGGACGTTATCACTCGTCCCCAAGACATCATTATGCCATCATTAACTCGTCGCTCGTAATTCTTACCTGACACGCAACATATCCCTTTACTTTCTTTACCAAACTTCTTCCTTTTGGTCAAATGTCTTTGAATCTCGATTAAGATCATCAAATGTTATTTATTACTTATCCAAATCATCGTATACCTCGTGTTCCTTGCTAGACTATTCACTATACACTAACGGGGAATTTTCCAAGGTGTAACAGTCATACTACAATTCTGTTCATAAGTCACAACTTTTGTGAACCCTTAAATTATGAAATGATGCTTCTGTCAAGTAAAACATGAAAACTTTTAATAAAACTCTTTCATCATGTTAGGGACTTCTCCCTTATGGTTAAGTCAAATAAAACCTTTAATCACAATAAAATCTTTAAATCAATGCATACAAACACATCGACCTATTTGGCCGCTTTACGCAACTATCGACATCTCGACACAGTATCCACATGACACTGTCTACAAAGTATCTAATATGTAACAAGATACCATAACATAAGTTAGGACAGAGCCCCATAATATAGGTAACGTATCTGACTCAAGGACATACTCTGACTCGGCAACACTCCAAACATAAATGGAGCTCACCAATCCAGCTGATAGCCTGGGAATATCCTATAGTAAGTGTCCTCCACTTAGCTATCTGCACCTGTGTGGCATGAAATACAGTGCCCCCAAGCAAAGGGACGTCAGTATGAATAATGCACAGAGTGTAAGGAAGAATTGAAACAATATATCTCGACTTGAATTATAAAAGAGTAACAGACTCAATCTGTACTTGTAACCCATACTGATAATCGTGTATGCTCATATAAACTTTTAATACCTCATGAGTGTGTGTGTGTGTGTATATATATATATATATATATATAATGCATACCTTTGCCCTGCTCGCAGCCCCTTCGGGCATAATACCATAATGGCCCCATCGAGCAGCTCCTTTGGGCATCATAATCATCGTATACCAGTTGATCACGTGGTTTGCGTGTGTAACGCCATAGCCCTTCCCCTTCTCCTTAAAATCATGTCGTACTTATATATAAGTGTGCAAATGCATGATAATCTTTGTAAAACATCAAAAGACTTCCTTCGGAGCAACTTTTAGTTCAAAATGGGAACTTCTTCCCCATTTCATTTGTCTCCTTTGAGACTTAAAAATCAAATATGAAACACATATGAATAAAGTAACCTTATGAATGTCCCCTTCTGGATTTAAACACCATTATGGAAATATACAACTTATAGATTCTCTTTCGGGACTTAAGAAGTCAAGGAACTCAGATATAAAAAACATGAATACCAACATAAGAATGTGAACTCCTACATCTAGGAGTGGATTCATTATGAATATCAATACGTTTCGCATTTGTCATAGATCATGCAAAAATGAAAGACGGAATAGCCTTAACATACCTTTTTGGTCTCCTATTAATTAACTCTTATCCTTCCAAGCTCATAAATCTACATTCAAGAGAATTCATTCTACTGTTAGGCTTATCATCATATGCTTATCTTAAGTCTTCAAATTAAACCCTTTTAGAATCTATCAAAATTCGGGCAGCATCTCCCTGTTTATATCCCTAGTCCAAAATCACAATTACAACAACCAACACAACAACAACAACAACACTGGCACCAACAACATCATCATCAATACCTAAATATTCCATAAAACATCCCACATGGTGTTTATCAACATGCAATAACAATATACACATCCTTTCTTCCCAATCAAAGAGCATAATCTCATCAACACACCAACAACATTAGATACCATCAATATACATGGAAACTAGCCCAACCACATGGCTACAAGATGCTCAAAACAGTCCATAAACTCAACAAATATAACACAACACTTTATGACCTTTCCTCTATAACTATTTTCAGTTTTTAAACTTCCTAAACCTTCAAATCAACTCAACATAATTATACTTGAAGAACTTTAGCCACACCAACTTTATTCAAGACCAAACTCACCATAACGTCAAGTAGAAACTCAATCACTTTTCATGGACTAGTTTGGTGTAATCTTGTTGAATTTTTTATTTAAGGGGTTGTAAGTGTTCAAGAGAAGTGTATAGATGTGTCTAGAACTCCGAAGAAGTGTTGATGATGAAAAAATTGGAATAATAGGGTATTTATACCCCTTGAGAGTCGGTTCCACCGACTTTTTAAGTGGGGCCCGCGGAGATCCATCTGGCAGCTTGGAGGCTTATCTTGAAATGCCCATAACTCCCTACTCCGTTGTCGTTTTGATGAATGGTTTGTTGCATGGAAACTAGACTTCCTGGCTTCAATTTAGGCTTTTATTTAACTTCAAAACTCCTAATATACTAGGAAATATATCCCTATAAAGTTGACCCAAAAGTTTTGTCCAAAATTCTGCCAACTTTTCCCAAATTTTTGACAAACATATTTTCTTCTATTTGTTTGATCCCAGATCCTTTGGCCACTTGCTTAGCACTTGTTAAGAGTATTCCTTAACCTTATAAGGGTTCCAATATCTTTTCGAGCTTAAGTTAATTTACTTACAACGCAAACGACACGAAAATTTTCCATGTGTAACATATAGTGGGTAGTATCCAGTCACGATTATGATATATAGGCGGCGACTGACATAATCTTCGAGAGAAGTGAAATCTTGGGATCTAGTAAGGGTTAGAGAAATACTTGATGTGGGACAGATTGTTAGAACTAGATGTCCTTTTGAATTTGAATATGTTGTTAGTCCTTCTTTATGAGGTATATAATTGGCGTATCCTGGGATTGTATAATCATCGAGGGATTAGATAATCTGCAGGTTAGTTACTTGAATCCTTGTGTGTGATGTAAGTATTCACCTCAGTTTTGTCCACGTTCCCAGTAAGGATGGAATATTAAGCGATCAAAGAATAAGGTCGGATGAAGTAGGGAATGCTAGAAGCGAAAGAGTACTTCGCTGGAGTTTTCCAGAATAAGATGGGAGGTGGTAATGTTAGAGAGAGAGAGATAGATAGCTAAGTAAAGAGTTATGAAGAGATATGAGAAATCGTTGGAGAACATAAGCTAAAGTAGGGCAGTATGGAAAGGTTTGTAGTCAACTAGAAGAAGAGATAAGAGAAAGCAAGTTTTGAGATTATAAGGAGTCGTAAGTCGTAAGTCATAAGATTATATTTTATTACTAGAAATAAATTGTCAACCTTAATGAGAATACACCCAATTGATGAAAGAAAGAAATGAAGAGAGAATTACTTCAGATGTTAATAAGAGACTTGTAGTAAGATAAGTGAAGCATCTTGAAGAGAGGGGAGAAATGATTAAGGATTGTAAGTCAAATTATGGCAATGCAGTAAGATTCGTAAATGAGAAGAAATAGGGGTGAAAAAAAAAATCAAGTGTCGAGAAAAGCGACATATGTCATGAGACTATATCTTTATTATGAGAAGTAAGTTGACACTTGCAACAATAGATATCAGCAGATGATTTAGTTCCCTGGATCAAGAGATACTGGTATCGGGAAGTACATCAATCTAAACTGAATGTGTGAGTTAAAGACTTGAAGGACCTCTGTAAAAGTCAGAATAGCGATGTTTGTGAAGCAAGAGAGTTCACATGAAAAGAATAAATGATATAAGAATGACTCTTGAGGGTTATTAAGGGAGAGATCATCCCAAAACAAGCATCACAGATAAAGGTTAAGTTTATCAAAATCGAGTATGCCAGATGGGAATACATGGCACTCTACGCATGTAAGTGATTTAGTTATCCCTAATAGGAGAGGATTATGCTAAAGCGAGTTATGAATTATTAGAATTATAATGAATTACAAAATGACATGGAGGCAACAATTTGACTCTATGGAGTGAAACCCGTGAACGTGAGGTGAGGGCCATTATCCCAAAGGGGGAACAATACGATATAATATAAGAGAAGAACCACATGATTGGTTTAGTTACAGAGTGATAGGGAGGAGTACGATGGAGAGATTTATCACAAATAAGATTAAATTTATCCAAACTCTACAGGTGTGTTACGACTTTAGATTTTTGTGCAAGCACAAGTGCTAAAAGGGAAATAGTAGCAACCCCTGACTAGAAATGCAAATTGCCAGTAAGTATAGCTGAACATTCGAGACTCAAAAGACTGGTATAAGGTATAATGGAAGAAAAGAGGAAAAAGGTCCGAGGAGGAGTTACTCAAAGCTAAGATATGAGAGAGGAATCCATTTAAATTACCAGTGACTGACCTATGCAAGAACTAGTTATGGTCAACCCATAGATTGTAAGATGAGTCATCATATGATACAGAACTATGCATCCCAGAATAGTCCAAGTGCATGAAGATTCAATTTAGCAGATGTAGGATTGCAATTGGCAGAGAGTAATTTGGACAGAAAGTAATCACAGGTAATGTGTAGCATAAAGCATAAAAAGAAAAATACAAGAGTCCTTGAGCCTAGAATTTGGGACAAACATTTAAAGGTAGTATTCAAGATCGACACTAGCAAAATAAGTTGGATGTGAAAGTTATTAAAGATGAATGCAAGCAGTTTGAAAACGCCTAAGATCCTACAGGGACATACGACAATGGGCTTGCAGCCTAGTTTGACTGAGGAAATTTTTTCAATAAATATAATTGATGAAGAGTGTTAGTTAAGAGATAAAGAGGACGATTTTGCTCCCAAAGTAGAAACTTAAGGGAATCAGAACTAAGAGTATTATTCAAGGTTATGTACATAAAGAAGTTCCAGGATTGAGAGAGCTGAGATAAGTTAATGCATTCGTGATACATGTGTAAGAATGAACAGGAAAAAAGATTGCTACTTCTAGAGACAACCGAGGAAGCATGAAAACTATTACCGACCAATAAACTAGAGTTCGAAGCGGTTACGCACATAGTTAAGATATGTCGTACAGGTTGAAATCCTTATGGATCATAAGAACCTCCAGTGCATCTTCAAGTAGAAATAATTGAAGTCAAGACACAGAGATACACGAGCCTTCATAGAATGTAACAATCATTGGGATTGAGATGTAAGTAAAGATTAGTCAAGATGATATAATCGAGCGTGACCCTCTTTGCGGGTGGGGCGATTCAGAAAACTAACCTATAAATTGGAGAGTATCAAGTAAGAAAGGTAGAAGAGCAAGAATATAACATAATTGAAATATTACATTGTCAAGGTTCTATACCATCCACGAAAGGCTAGCGTGTGGCCGACACCCTTGGCTGTAGATCTATGAGAAGTTTACACCCTTAGCTTTAGATCTATGAGAAGTTTACACCCTTAGCTGTATATCTATGAGAAGTTTTGCATACTTGAGAGAAAAGAAGAGATATAGTTAGCTGAGGGCTATATCAATAACCTAGTATGGGGATCCAACTTTTAGTCCCTGATGATACCATACGATTTAGGACATAACAGTTTCATTTTAGTAGTAGATTATGGAAGAGGCTCATTATTAACGTTATTCCTTCCACCTAGGATTGACGAAGATGTACTCTGATATTAAGAGGATTTACTGGTGGAATGATATGAAGAAAGATACGATAATATTAGTGTCACGCCCTGAACCATGGCCTGGGCACAACACGACACTTGATGCCTGACTACATGTGACCGAGCGAACCACATGGCTTGTTGACTCCACATAGGCATTAACTGATGAGGAATAAACCATAATCATCCATAAGTTAAGTAAAGTGTGGGACCGTAAATCATAAGTCTGAAAATATCATAATGCAAAATAGTATGAGTAAACATAATAATAATTAGCCAAACTACGACTTTGAAATAACTGACATGAATATAACTGACTAGTCTATGAAACCTCTGACTTGAATCTGACTACTAAACTGTTTACCGGGACAAGGTTCCCGACACACCTTAACTGCATAATGAAAATAACATAAATGAAGCTAAAACCCCGAATAGCTTCATTTGTGTTATTATACAGACCGTATAATGTTATACGGCCTATAAGTTGGCCGTATAATATATGGCCAATATAATAAAAGGTTAGTGGAAATTTCTAGAATTTAAGTATGACGACTCCTCTTCATTTTATTCATTTTAAACACACTCCCAAGTTCAAGAAAGCTCTAGAAACTTCTCCAAACACATTCAAACATATTTCCAAGCCTAAATAAAAGATCAAGGTGAAGATTAAAGTGTTTAGGGTTTCCAAGTTAGCTTTACACTTGACCCCTCTTCTTGAAGATGCTTGGGTGAGTGTTTGTAAGGTGGAGTAACCTTGGCAGTGAAGTATTCTTGAATTTTGAGGCAAGATTTCATCTTAGTTTCATCATTATGAGTTTATTTCTTAATTATGCTAAGATTTGGGGAGAATAAATTGGAAGAAACATTCAAATATGAATTTGATGATATTTTGAGTTGTAAATTAAGTTTAGCCATGATTATTAGCATGTTTTGAGCATAATCTTGTTAAGAGGAATAATAACGATGTTAACGAAGTGTCGTATACAGGTGTATAAAGGGTTGTGTTAAAATTGTTGTTATGGATTATTTATGAAAGGAAGTTTGGCATTGAATTGAATATAATTTGAATGTAATCTTTTGATTATGAAATTGTTGATGTTATATTGTGGTTTGGGGAGTTGTTTTGAAGATTGGAGGAAGTAGAAGATATAAGGAAAATGTTGTCCGATTTTCATTAGCTTACTAATTAATCTAGTTTGACCTTAGAAGCGTTTCAATGACTCCCTAAGTGCGAATCATCTTGAATGTACATTTACAAGCACGGGAGGATAGGCATTGAGTAGTTAAGGAGACAACGAGGTATATTAAGGTTGTCCGTTTCTTTCTTATGGCATGATCCTTTGATACAACCCATTCACATGATGTCCATAATATCCTTATTTTTGTAGAACTTCTAGAAGCCTATGGTTCTTGAGATTCATATGACATAATTGAAAATTGTCCCATGATTATTGATCTTATCTTATGATTATTGATATCATCTTATGGTTTTTTATCTTATTCATTGATGTTGATCTCATCTTATGATTATTGATCCTCCAAGGTGAGATATGTTCATGATAATAGATCCATAATGGTAATCTTGTTTACCGACCTTACATCACTCCGATAGATTTATAGATTTATTTGGGCTCCCATGCATGCCTTATACACACACACACACACACACATGTATATATATATATATATATATATGTATGTATGTATGTATGTATGTATGTATAGATATATGTGTGTGTGTGTGTATGAAAATGTTTTTTTTTAAAAGTTAAGCATGCATGACATCCGCCTTAAGAGGCATTCATAGGTACATATTGATCTCTTTATCTTATGTCATCTTCATATTTTCATTATTTTGTTACTTATGCCTTACATACTCGGTACATTATTTGTACTGACATTATTTTATTTGTGGACGCTAGGTTCATGCCTGCAGGTAGATAGGGAGACAAACCAGACTCTAGACTACTTCATCAGCATTTGTGCAGGAGTGCTCTGCTTGTTTCGGAGCTATAGTTCAGCCGGTACTATTCTTTTGTGTATATATAGGCATGGCGAGGTCCTGTCCCGTCTTTATGATGCTATGCACTCCATGTAGAGGCTCGTAAATAGATGTATATAGTAGATGTTCTGTAACCTCATCGGTTCATATTTTTTATATCATTTTTGGCAGCTCTGTCGGCTTATATATATGGGCATAGTTGATGGTGATTATATAGATATGCATATATCTGTTGGACTTGCGTTTCTTATAGATTATGATAGTTATGAGTTAGCCATGTGGTCAACTTAGATATGATTAAGAGATGTATGTCATGAGGTGCTCGGTAGGTCAGCTCCGGTTGTCCGTCATGGCCCTCTGGTTGAGTCGTGACAATAATATATAATATGTATTGTATGAAAACATAGAGACATGTAGGAGTTTCATGAAAATAAGCATAATGGTTCATATCTTGCATGTAAGAACTGCAAAGTATGGGTTTTCATGGATTACGGACAGATTCTCAATAACTAAAAGGGGATATTAAGAACACAATAATGAAGTAATCATACAAACATGGTATATCATGATACATGTACTTAGGTTTATCATGAGCATGGCTAAAAACCTAGATTTGTTGAAACTTCGCATAATCATGAAAGAACATGGCGTGGGGAAGAACAATGATGCTCCCACATGTAGATAGCAACACTACATACCTGGTAGTGCTCCAAAACTTGTAGTAGAATTCCAAAAGATTAAACCATGAGCCTTGAGATGGGTTTTCTTGAAAACCCTACGTTAGGAACAGTGATTTCCTTATTAGATTACATGAATATATGTTAGAATTCACTTGGAAGGCCTTGGAATGTCTTACCTTGTTGTTTTGGATTGATGGGAGAAGAAAACTTTCATGCTAGGGCTTGGGAGTATGAAAAATATAATAAAAAGGCTAAATTGGGGTATTTATACTTGACTAAGTCGGGGAATTATACGGTCCATTTATACGGTCCGTATAAACTGACTGTATTTAACAATGATTAAAATTCCAGAAACTGGAATTTCCCAGAAAAGTTTCACGGACTGAAAGTACGGTCAGTATAATAATATACAATTAGCACGTAGGTCTGTTTAACTTTATACGGTCTGTATTAAAGCATTTAAAAACTTTGGCATAAACTACAATTTTCCACCTACTAAACATGGACTGAAAGTATGGACCATATCATAATATATGGTCTGTATATCTAGACGTAAAAATGGAACTTTGCTGAACTGAGACAAATTTAATTCCAACATTTCCCAACTAATTTTCTAAATCCCGAATCATGAACATAGCATAGTTTAAGGTACGAGATGTTAGAATATCTCCCCCTTAGGATCATTCGTCCTCGAATGGTGGGTCATGATTAAGATTGGGACGGGACATAGCTTGAATACATGAGTGTGAAGGAAACATGACAGGAAATATGGAGACTGAATTAACATGACAAGCTTACATGGAAACATGAATACTGAGACATGGGACATGAGCACTGGGTACATGAGCGTGAAACATGAGACATGACATGACATGACATGACATGGACTATGGAAAGGTTACCTTGGGTGTTCTCTGCTTGCTCTTCAAACAAATATAGATACTTGGATTTCATGTCTTCTTCGGCTTTCCATGTAGCCTCTTCAACTTTCTGACTCCTCCATAAAACTTTAACTGAGGCAACTTCCTTAGTTCTCAACTTGCGAACCTAACGATAAAGAATGGCTATGGGGATCTCCTCATAGATCAGGCCATCCTTAACTTTTATTGAATCAGCAGGAACAACTAACGACTAGTCTCCCATACACTTCCTTAACATAGACACGTGGAACATTGGATGAACAGCAAACAATTATCGTGGCAATTCAACCTCATAAGCTACTTAACCAACCTTCACAAGATTCTATAAGGTCCAATATATCTAGGGCTAAGCTTCCCTTTCTTCCCAACTCTTATAACACCCTTCATGGGTGAGACTTTGAGGAATATCCAATCATCAAATTGAAACTCTAAGTCTCATCGCCTCACATCTGTATAGGACTTCTGGCAACGTTGAGCCACTTTTAAACGCACATGAATTACCATAGCCTGGTAGACCAAATCTGGTCCTAGTAATTCTTCTTCACAACCTTCAAAACCAACAAATAGGTGATCTACACCTCTGCCCATACAAAGCTTCAAACAGTGCCATCTTGATACTGGCATGATAACTATTATTATAAGCAAACTCAAGGAGAGGCAAGTATATTTGAGGATGAAAAGCTATGCTGAGGTTTATCTTAGTACCCAATCCTTTCTGAAAGGATCTCTAAAAGTTCGTTGTGAACTGAGCACCACGATCTGAAATAATAGAAAAAGGAGTCCCATGTAATATGACAATCTCACGAATATATAACGTAGCATAATCTTCTGCTGAATCTGTGGTCTTGACTGGTAAAAAGTGTGCTCACTTAGTGAGTCGGTCTACAATCACCCAAATCGAGTCATGTCCACGGAATGAATGAGGTAGACCTATTATAAAGTCCATATTTATCATCTCCCATTTCCAGACAAGAATATCAATATTCAGAGCCAAGCCACTAGGCCTCTGGTGTTCGGCTTTCACTTGCTAACAATTTGGATACTTAGCCACAAAATCTGCTACATTCTTCTTCATATCATTCGACCAATAAATCTCTTTAAGATGATGATACATCTTATTGGAACCTGGATGAATAGAATACCTGGAATTGTGAGCTTCTGACACAATTCGCTCTCTGAGCCCATGTCATGACCCGACTAGGGGCCATGATGGGTACCCGGAGCTAACCACCGAGAACCACTTATTCTATTACTCATCATACTCATCCTGCGTTCATTCATTATTCTCATGCTTCTAATCATAGGGAAAACCATTTTAACTTTGAAACATATTTACATTTATATACATAAGCCCTTTAGTTTTCAAAATAATATATATATATATATATATATATATATATATATATATATATACAACGAGGAAATCGTGAGACCATATTACCCACACCTACATATCTACGAGCCTCTACTAGAGAACTAGACATATGGACGGGACAGGACCCCATCGTGCCCAAAATATATGTACACAAAATAATAATGCAATGGCACCTCCAGAACAATGGAGTGCTCTCAAAGTCTGCTGATAGCTCCTATGAATCTGGGTCACCTCCCTGTCTACCTGTGGGCATGAACACAGCGTCCAAAGAAAAAGGACGCCAGTACGAGCATTGTACTGAGTATGTAAGTCATAAACAATAACAATACATCAATGAAATAAGGAGACATCAAATGAAGAACAACCTGTAGCTGACTGTCAATTTCTAATAGAAATAATGCATGCTGACTTGCTTTATAAACATCATCATATCATGTATGCATATCTATATAAGTTGCCCGACCATATAGGTACGGTGTGATAATCATTAGCCCGCGTCCAGGCCTTCCGCGTCCGGGGTAACCATCTCATGCCCCCCACTAGTGGTGTCTGTCTGTGCCATCTAGATATGGTGTATATGTTACTTGCCTTAGTGGTGTCTGCCTGTCCATATAGGCGCGATGTGATATCATCATCATATACTTATCATAATTCATGCATAGGAACTCAAAAATAACTATACTTCATTGGGGTGACATAAGGTCGTGAACCCCCGATTCCATTACGGAGTTCCATAAGCATTCTGCCTCACCTTGAAAGAATTAGCATATAAGGTGAGTGTAGCATAAGAACGACGTCAATTAATCATAATTAGGATCATTATCTTTGTAGAAGCATCATATCATGAACTTTATAATCTTTAGACTTAAGCTCATCATCATCATTATCGTACTCATAACGTATCTCTTATCTTTATCTCATATGAGGCTCTTCATGAACATAGGTTCATAGTTTCCGGAATGTAAGAAGGTCACGGAGAATAAGGGAAAATCATGTCACAAGATTCATGCCTTAAAAAGGAAGGGACTAGCCTTACATACCTTTTCGTTTAGCTACACTATCGCTTGAACGTTCTCCTCCAATGCTCACGTTTCTACCTTCAAGAGAGTTCGTGTTAACATTAGCTAATCGATCTCATGAACATGCTTAACTAAAGCTAGAGAAAATTGGGCAGCATTTCCTTTGTTTATACAACTTTCTCCATATCATATATAAACTCCCAAACGTCTATAACAACATTCATAATTTCATAAGCAACAATCTTCATTCACTTACGTTATCCACATTTCCCAATTTCACTTCAATTCATCCATAACCATGGTCATAGTACACTATTACATTCACTCATATATAATGTTCATCCCATGTTCTTAATGTCATTTATAACATATTTAAAATCACAACATGTCAAGAATCATGATTCATTCCAAGCTACTACTCAAAATTCCACTATTCTCATATATATATGACCCATTTTTTATCTCCTTCTACAATTCAAGTCTTTCAACCTCTCAATACCTTAAAAAACATGGAATGATAAAAAAAACTCACCTTAGATAGTGTAGGAATGAACTTTGAGTGGAAATACTACACTTGAGCAAAACCTTAGTTCCACTCCCAATGAGATTTCTTGCCTTGGATGAATCCTAATGAGTTTCTTGCACTTGTTTCTCTTGGTTTGACGAAGTTGATCATGAGTTTCTCTTGAATTCTTGTGGAAGAAGTGTGGAGTGAGAAATGAAATGAATTAAATGAGGTTGGGTTCCCTTATATTAATCTTAAGATCTGTCCCGACTCAGTTTCACGGACCAACATACGGTCCGTATAATTTATATGGACTGTATGTGTGGCCGTAGATCTGGTCCGGTGAAGGTCCCCATTCTCCAGTATATTTTATACGGCCTAACATACGGCCAATATGTTAGACCGTATAATGCCCATGTAACACCTCGTAGCTTCGGGCGAAAGTTTGACTCATAAGATGATAATATAACGGAACCAATATGAGGGTTATAAGAAGTGTTTTGGAAACTAATCAAGTCATAAGAATAGTCTTTGGACAAAGAAAAGTCAGAAGCCTTTCTACGGGGGATGTTTTCAAGTGAGTTTGTAGAAGGTCTTACTTCCAATGACCCTAACCCCTTCATTATTTGGGAATGTGGGAAACCTTCCTTGCTGAAAGTTGTAGCCCTTTGAAATATCTTTCCAATGGTATATTATGGGTCTTGAACAAAGCTATGTCCAAGAAGTTATGCCTATTTTACCGAACACTGTGCAAAACCGACACATGTCGCGCGTGCGGGCGCGTGCGATGGACCCGCGTCGCAGGCCAATCGCACAAAAACACCCTCTCTGAATATCGACCTGCAGGGGGTCGCGCGATGGACGTGCGCCGCAGACCCAACGCATAAAAGGGTCGGTTTTCGGGACAAAAGTCGGGTTTACGCGTTTTAAGTTATATTTAAGATTTAGAGTTTATTTCCCCAACACCCCATTCACGAAAAATCACCCTAAGTTCATAGAGAACAAGTCCCAAACCTCAAGAAACTTCCAAGGTAAGTTTTATCATAATTCTAGGTTAAATTCAAGTCCCTAACTCCTTTCTAACTTGAGTAAACCCTTCCAACTCAAATCTAATATATATACTCTAATAATCTAAGCAAGAAATCATTGTTCCTAAACTAGGGTTTTCAAGAAAAACCCATCCCAAGGTTCAAGAATTCAAGACTTTGGAAATCTTCTTCAAAGCTCAAGTCTTTAATTCAAGTTTTGGAGCGACTAAGGTATGTAGAGTTACTATCTACGTGTGGGAACATCATTGTTCTTCCCCACACCTCATAATCCATAAATTATGATTCTTTACGAAAACTAGGGTTTCTATACCACGCTCATGATAACCCTAGGTCCATGTATATGATTATATTATGTATGAATTGTTATAATTCCATCATTGAATTCTTAATATTTCTTTATGATTACTAAGAATCTGTGCGCAATCTATGAAAAATCCATATATCTCATTCCATGGGTTCCTGCATGTTAGTTTATGATATATTATGCTATTTTCATGAAAATACTATACATGTTTTACAAGTTCATGCAAGCAAGCTATAATTTATGATATCCATGTACAAGCAAATTATATTCATGAAAACCATGGGCAGCAAGTGCCACTTATTTTACATGTTCCTGATTTGGGAGTTGCTTTAATTACCGAGGAAGGCTTCAGATAGCCTGAAACTACGTAGCCACCGTAGGATGAGGATCGCTCCACCCATGTCCCGGGCGATCTCTCATAATGACTGGATCCTTTCATATTTTATTAAATCTCATGTTCCCTGGCAAGGACTGAGTGTTCTGTTGGCGGGACGCAAGCACCAGACCATGGGTCGGTTATAAGTTATTGCTCTCCCTACTTATGATATTTTTACCATGTTTTATATATATATATAGGTTTCAGTTCCTATCATTATTATTTCATGTCCCAAGTTATTTCTTTCAGTTGTTTTACATACCAGTACATTCAATGTGCTGACGTCCCCTTTCTATTGCCCGGCGGCCTGCATTTCACGATGCAGGTATTGATTGACAGGACAACAGATTTGCTCGTTAGGACATTGCTCGTATCAGCTTTTGTTGAGCCCCATCTCATTCGGGGTTGTGTCTTTACTTCTATTTATGTCAGTTATGCATCTAAATACTGGGGGCCTTGTCCCAGTAAGTATGTTTTCCAGTCAGACTCATGATAGAGGTTTCATAGATTAGACAAGTTAGTTATGTTATGTCAGACATTCGGAGTCGTATAGCCATTTTGGCTCATTCATGTTATTTCCACATTCATGTTTAAACCAGTATTTTGATTAAGTATTATGAATTACTACGTTTTATAAAGGCTCATCATGCATTCACGTTATATTCCGCTCATGTTATGCCTCATGATGATTCAGCAAGCCATGTGGTTCGCTCGGTCACATGCAGTAAGGCATCGAGTGTCGTGTTTCGCCCAGGCCATGGTTCGGGGCGTGACAGCCCAGCTTTCCGAAACTCGTTCTCGTCGACTCATTTGATCTCCAATCCTTATGGAACCTTCTTAACACTTGTTTAACACTTCATTAACAATCTAAGGGACGTTATAACTCTTCTTTAAGGCATCATTAAGCCACCATTAACTTGGTAATTTTTGAATCCTTTCCGATACATAATGTATACCTCGCCTTTCTTGACGAACTTTCTTCTCCTACTCGAATGTCTTTGAAATCTCAATTAGAATCATTAAATACTATTTCTTACTTATAGAAACATCGTATACTTCATTCCCTTCGTTAGTCTATTCACTGTGCATGAACGGGAAATTTTTCAAAAGTGTAACATTCTTCCCCCCTTTTAGAACATTCGTCCTCGAATTTTAAGCGCTCGGGAATTCTATGAAAATTTCGCCAGAGTTTCCCCTGTAATATGACACTACCATCCTGTAATAACAATGCCTCACAAGGCTACAACATAATAGCAATAAAGTTTGGCCACACACGACCCGAAAGCATAAAGAGAAAACATACATACCTCATAATCTTGACATTTCATCTTGGGTCTCTTCCGGGGGCTGAAATAAGTGCGGGTATTGGACTTCATATTTTCCTCCGCTTCCCAAGTCATTTCTTCTCGGTTGTTATTTCACCATAGGACCTTAACCGAGGCTACTTCTTTATTTCTAAGTCTCCGTACTTGCCTATCTAGTATGGAAATGGGTACCTCTTCATAAGCTAAATTTTCTGTCAATTGAATATCATCTATTGGCACGATCCTAGTAGGATCTCCGACACATTTACGGAGCATTGAGACATGGAAAATCGGATGGACTAATTCTAGTTCTGAGGGTAAGTCCAATTCATAAGCTGCTTGACCCACCTTGCAGGAAATCTTATAAGGTCCTATATACCGAGGACTCAACTTCTCTTTCTTACCAAATCTCATCACTCCTTTCATTGGCGACACCTTTAAGAACACCCAGTTATCAACTTGAAATTCTAAGTCGCGCCGATGGTTGTCCACATAAGATTTCTGGCGACTTTGGGCTGTCAATAGTCGGTCTCGGATCACCTTGACCTTTTCCACCACTTGTTGAATCAATTCGGGGCCCATTAGCTGCACGTCTCCTACTTCAAACCACCCAATTGGGGATCTACACTTCCTTCCATATAGAGCTTCATACGGAGCCATTTGGATACTGGAATGATAGCTGTTGTTGTATGCAAACTCAATAAGGGGTAAGTGGTCATCCCAACTACCACCGAAATCTAGAACACATGCTCTTAGCATATCTTCCAAGGTCTGAATGGTACGTTCGGCTTGTCCATCAGTTTGTGGATAAAATGCTATACTAAGCTTTACCTGAGTACCCAAACCTTCTTGGAAAGATTTACAGAACTTAGCCGTAAATTGTGCTCCTCTATTGGTGATAATGGATATCAGAATACCATGGAGTCGCACTATCTCCTTAAGATATAACCTTGCATAATCTTCTGCTAAGTATGTAGTTCTGACTAGAAGGAAATGGGCTGATTTCGTGAGTCTGTCCACGATCACCCATATGGAGTCATATTTACTTCGAGAACGAGGTAGCCTCCAAATAAAATCCATGTTGATCACTTCCCATTTCCAAGTAGGAATTTCTATTGCTTGCAATAATCCTCCTGGCTTTTGATGCTCGATTTTCACTTGCTGACAGTTTGGACATTGAGCTACAAATTCTGCTATGTCTTTCTTCATTCCATCCCTCCAATACACTAACTAGAGATCATGATACATCTTTGTTGCACCTGGGTGAATAGAATACCGAGAATAATGAGCTTCTTCTAGAATACGCCGACGTAGTCCCGCAACATTCGGAACACATAGCCTGCCTCGGTATCTAAGAACTCCATCTATAGAAGTTTCAAATGGAGACTTCTCTTTTTCATGAAATGTGTCTCTATAGTGGCTCAACTAAGGATCTTCATATTGACGCTCTTTCACCTCCATGCAAGAATGAAACTATTGGATCATTGATATCAATTCCTGCATTGCTTGAATCGACTAGACGAACTCCAAGGCTAGCTAGCTGGTGGAGCTCACGAATTAATTCTTTCTTCCCCGGAGGAACCTCACATAGGCTACCCATTGATCGACGGCTAAGTGCATCAGCTAATACATTTGCCCTTCCGGGGTGGTATAAAATACTCAAATCATAATATTTCAGTAGCTCTGACCACCGCCTCTGTCGCAGATTTAACTCCTTCTGCTTGAAAATATATTGAAGACTCTTGTGATCTGTATAGATATCAACATGTACATCATACAAATAATGTCTCCACATCTTTAGTGCATGAATGACTGCAGCCAATTCTGTCACACCCTAATCTACCTAGGGTGTGATGGGCACCCGACCCTTATGTAGGGCCGAGCGAACCCTCTAACTCTTATCACATACATATTCTTTTCAGACTTTTAAATCAAATAGAATGAAATACATAGTAATAATTTCAGAAACATTCTTTCTCGTTGCTCTAAAATCAAACAGAATCTGTAATCATATAGAATTTATCACATAATACAGAATGACACATCGGCTGATGGAGCCGCTTACAGAACTGACAACCAATACCCACGACTCTGTCTGCAAAGTCTCTAACTCGAACAAAACATCATAGCATACATAGACTCTGACTCTGCAGCACTCCAGGAGTAAGTGGAGCTCGCCAATCCCACTGGACCAGCTCTTGACAAAATCTTCTACTCATCTGGGTGTACCTGTGTGGCATGAAACGCAGCCCCCGAAGAAAGGGGGTCAGTACGGAATATATACTGAGTATGTAAAACATGAAATACAGAAAACAGAACCATAATTGAAACAAACAGTACCAGAGTGAGTACATTATCCAGATTACCAAAGTGCTTATTTTCCAGTCACAAATCGTATATGCATATGTCAGGTGTCAGAAAAGTACGAATCCAGAATGGCAGAATGTTTGTTTTCCAGACATAGATCATGTATGCCGATATCATATGTCAGAAGAAGTACAGAAGGTACAGAATGCCAAAATGCTTACTTTCCAAACACAAATCATGCATGTCAGAATCATACGTCATATATATCTATGCATATAACAGATCCCGGCCCTTTCGTGAGGGACGCGGTGGACAGAATCATGTAACAGATCTCGGCCCTCTAGTAAGGGACGCGGTGAATGGAGTCATCATGTATGCGGACATCATATATCATATAAACATATAACAGATCCCGGCCCTTTAATGAGGGACGCGGTGGACGGAGTCATATATCATGTATGCTTATAATAGAACCCGACCCTTTAGTGAGGGACGCGGTGAGTCAGAATCATGCATGTCAAATCATGTATCATATATGCATATAACAGATCCCGGCCCTCTATTGCGGGACGCGATGGACAGAATCATCATGTGTCATCCTGGCCGCCATCCCCATATCATCACATACAGATGTACATATAACAAAATCGGCCCGCAAGGGAGAGGGACAAGGTGAACAATGCAGAGCAGACGCACGATAACAGAACCTGGCTCAGGGCGCAGTGAAATACATACTAAGGCTTGCACGAACAGAGTAGTGTGGAATCATATGCACACAAATCAAGTCTCGATAGATACGTACACTTACCGACATCTGAAGGTTTAGAAACAAGTTTCGGATCAATCAGATTTAGCATAAGAAAGTTATGAACGTTTGAAGTACAGAACGTTCTACAAGTGTTTCAGAAGCTATTTTTGGAAAATCAAAGCAACAATCATATCAACTACCTTTCGGATATCGTATGGATCAAATCAAATATAACTTTTGGAACCGTATGTACGTGAAAGTTGCGGACATTTTTACCACAGAACTTTTACGAATATTTCAAAACAAATCCGAGATCTTTTGCAAAAGTTAGGGACATTAAAACTTACAGAACTCTTTTAGAAACACAATTCTTTATGCTTATCTTGTTATTCAATCAAATAATAAGCTCGATCATATCAGACATACTTATATCTGAAGTGAATCAGAATCATAGACAACCTCGGGAACATATCGAACAGAGTTTCGGAATCACGGATACATATCAAGACCATATGACGTAACTTATTCATTTAGTAATCATACAACAGACTCAACCATACGAAACATGCTCATGACAAGGAGAATAGGCATCATAACCAAACTCGGAATCAAAGAATAGAGTTACCCCGAGGCGCGTGTCATGTCATACCTTACTTAGCTCTAGGACATGCCAAAGAAAGAAAGGGTAAGCCTTACATACCTGTGCCACGCCTTATTAGCTACGCTTATTTATCCAAGCTTGCTAGTCTACATACAAGAAAATCGACATAATCATTAGACTCGTCGACATACACTTGTCTTAGTCTTTCAAATGAATTCATTTATATTCTACCGAAATTTCGGCAGCATTTCCCCTGTAAATACACCATCCCCGAGAATCTAACTCGGCCAACAATACAACAACAAATCCGAGAATATCAACAACAATACCAACAATCATATTAACAACTTCAACAATCAATCCAAAATACATTCTAATATTAACAAGTCTCGTCACAAAATTCGACGGCATTTCATTCATATTCGATTCCATCACATATAGTCAAGCCAACATCAATGCTTACACATTCAAATACTTGCCCAAGACCTTACAAACACAATTCAAGAATTCTTCAAACAAGTCATACAATATTCAAGCGATCTAGCCAATATGCAATTTCACCCGAAACCTTCCAAAAGCAACAAGAACCATAATAACACATTTCTTTCTTCCAAATTCATCAACCACACCAACAATTCACACGTTAACAACATCATTCTCATAAATTCAAGAAACTATATAAAATTCATATTAGTTTCCACAACAAGCCACAAACAACTATAACCTCAACTTTGAATCATTAAACTTTTATTTGCATCATAGAATCCACAACACAACATCCCAAACATACTAAAAAAAATTAGTTCTTCACACCTTCACAACACAACATGTACACGGCCACAACACACCCCACACGGCTCAACACCAACATGCAAGGTTTCATGGTTTTCATTCATTTTACATCATGGAATTCACAACGCAACAATCAAATTACTAAATAAAATCAATTCGTCACATCTACACCACACCCATTCGGCCACATACTATATCCATTTTTCATGAACTTTACCCATTTCTACATACTACAACACTTCACAAATCATCTATAACACATGAAAAGAGGATTAAATATTACCTTTTTTCCTTCAACTTCCTTCTTGGATAGAATTATAAATTGCAAGAATAAGTGTTTTTCTTGCTCCAATAAGTACTCCACTTTGTTAGGGACCTTCCAATTAGTAGGAAAATAATTTTTGAACAAATTTTTCTCAAGGCTTTTCCTCCACCAAGTATGGCCGAATAGGCCCTTCATTTTTTTTTTTTTTTGTCTCTCAATTTTTCTTGAACCTTCTAAAGGGAAGATGATAAATAAGATGACTTTGTCATCTTTTAATAGCATGTAATGGACTCCCACATGGGCCTTGGCCCATTAAGGTGGACGGCCACCTTGGCTAATTAATCCAAGCCCACTTTTTTTTTATGTTTTGTAATTCCTGAAAATTACTCTCCAAATTCCAAATTTGCCCTTGGCCTTCCTCCATATCTCCATGAGTCATCTTGCGAATTTCCCTTTTTACCCTTAGCCTTTCTCAATATTTCCATACTAATAATGTTCATAAATAATATTCATAACCAACTTGTACATTAAAATAATTTTGGAAAATGATCTTGCCCTCAACTTGCCACGACTTTCTCAAAGTATCCGAACGTACAAAGAAGGGCTATAACATCCTCCCCCCCTTTAGAACATTCGTCCTCGAATGTTCAACTGACCTCATGGGGTGTTATAATACTTCGGGAGGGTCCCTCTTATAGTTGTCCTTTTTCTTCCTGCCCATTCCTTATCTCTCACCCTATTTCCTTTATTATGTCGGCCTCACGGTACATTCATTGTCAATTCGTTTCTACTTCTTCCATGTATTCTATTGATATGCCGATATATTTGAGCTCCGACCTCGAGCTAATAGATTCTCCTCTTTTGGAGCCTGAAAATGTTGCGAGTCCTTTCTAAGTCTAATCTAATATGTTCTCCCCCCCCCCCCCCTTTATAAGGGGTTCCTTATATGTCACAATCTTCGAGTATCCTCGTCTTCGGTTATATTTCATTCCTCGTCTTTCTTTCCACATAACATGTTGAAAACTCCACACCATAAGTTTTTCTTTCATTTTATGACCATATCATCATTCTTGTCAACATTCCCATATCTTTTCATCCATTATTAGTCCTTTCACTCATTTAACTTACTTACTTGTAATTTTTCTTAACCGTGCACTTGCGTTGCAATGGCGCATCCATATTTTTCGAACATTTCGCTACTCTTGTTCTTAGAACAAAATCCTTACGGTTTGTACCTTTTCCTTTCTTGTTATTTGCAGCATCAACTTGAAGTTCGTGAAATATTCCTTCCAACGCACAAATCCGTCCTATTCTTAAGTCACCTTTTCAGGAAAGCTCTTCCACATCCGAGGCAATCATATTAATATAGCTGCCCATTTTATTCCTTTATATACTTTTCGAGAGTCGGAATCTTCTAACATCGTCACAAGGCTTAATCGTTCTTTTCTCTTACCTTACATTCCTTGTTGCAATCACTATTCTTTTAGCCCCACTTATTCTTTTCATGTGCCTATCTTTGAATTTTTATCCATATAGTCTCATACCTTGCCGGTAATTTCTCTCGGGCTTTACTCACTAAGGTTTCTTACCTTTCACCCTTTTTCCGACACTTTGATCTCTTTATCTTCCATCTACAGTCTTTCCTTCTTTTCCAGATATCGTTGTGTTAAGACTTTTCCATTCTTAACTTGTAGCGAGAATAACATCAGCTTATTTTATAACACTTGCACCATTTATTTTTGCTGTCACTCGAACTTCGGTACCCTCACTTGATTATTGCTTTCTTTGCCGTAGCACCGGCTGCTGGGGCATACATCACATGCCCGTCGATACTATCACCTATGAGATATCATACACATCCACACATATATATATATATATATATATATATATATATATATATATATATATATATATAATTACTATCAACTAGCCCACAAAACACTCCCAAACGCCATTCAAGCCTATCCAAATTTCAGAACTGTGTTGCACCTTCAGTCTTTTCCACCGGTCTGGCCTGCCTCGTCCTACGTGACCTCTTATGGTCTCCAACCATACCATATACTCTAGCTTCCCTTTAGGTTACTCTAGCTTTTCATTTATCTCTTACGTCTAAATCTTTAGGATTTCTTGCACACTTCCCAGGGGGTCACCCATCTTAAAATTGCTCCCAACTTAGCACGCTTAACCTCGAAACTTTGATGGAATCCGGTGCCTTAATACTGATATAATCGCGTCCACTTCCTCGCATAACTTTTATTACATGATCTAGAGTAAGTCGAAGTCTTACAGATTTCGAGGCATGTTCTTAACACGTCCTTCCCTTTACAATTACTATTTTACCCCTTTTGATCTTCAATATTCACTTCTTGCTTCCGTATATAACTACCTTTCGTCCTAGACTCCCAGATTCCCGATGGTGATGATCACATTTTCATCGTCATTACTTGTAAGTATTCGGGTATCAGCCTGTTTGGATCCCCACTCACCACTTTTACATAATAACCAGCAGCAAAGTTAATTGTCAACTTTCTGAATTCTCCAACAAACCTTACTCCTCTTATGCTATTCTTTCTATTCAGAATCTGTACACAGCAAGTATCAGCAATGCCTTACAGAGCATACGGCTATATATCACATTCTAGCCATCCGGAAATGCCAACTTCAGGTAACAGATCAATTATATCAGAACTTACCTCTTCCGTCGTATGTAAGGCTTATATGAGGAATTTCATTTCCTATGACTTGGCTCTATCGCACGATCTATGACAGAAAGAAGGTCAACAATCCCTAGATGCCCCGTAGCCTCCTGTTTATAAATGTGGCACGCTTCACACCATAAACAGGACTCTACCGGACACGACTTTGCAGACAACCCCTAGGACAAACCTGCTCTGATACCACTTTGTCACACCCTAATCTACCTAGGGTGTCATGGGTACCCGACCCTTATGTAGGGCCGAGCGAACCCTCTAACTCTTATCACATACATATTCTTTTCAGACTTGTAAATCAAATAGAATGAAATACATAGTAATACTTTCAGAAACATTCTTTCTCATTGCTCTCAAATCAAACAGAATCTGTAATCATATAGAATTTATCACATAATACAGAATGACACATTGGCTGATGGAGCCGCTTACAGAACTGACAACAAATACCCACGACTCTGTCTGCAAAGTCTCTAACTCGAACAAAAAATCATAGCATGCATAGACTCTGACTCGGCAACACTCCAGGAGTAAGTGGAGCTCGCCAATCCCGCTGGACCATCTCTTGACAAAATCTTCTACTCATCTGGGTGTACCTGCGTGGCATGAAACGCAGCTCCCGAAGAAAGGGGGTCAGTACGGAATATGTACTGAGTATGTAAAGCATGAAATACAGAAAACAGAACCATAATTGAAACAAACAGTACCAGAGTGAGTACATTATCCAGATTACCAAAGTGCTTATTTTCCAGTCACAAATCGTATATGCATATGTCAGGTGTCAGAAAAGTACGGATCCAGAATGGCAGAATGTTTGTTTTCCAGACACAGATCATGTATGCCGATATCATATGTCAGAAGAAGTACAGAAAGTACAGAATGCCAAAATGCTTACTTTCCAAACACAAATCATGCATGTCAGAATCATATGTCATATATATGCATATAACAGATCCCGACCCTTTCGTGAGGGACGCAGTGGACAGAATCATGTAACAGATCCCGGCCCTCTAGTAAGGGACGCGGTGAATGGAGTCATCATGTATGCGGACATCATATATCATATACACATATAACATATCCCAGCCCTTTAATGAGGGACGCGGTGGACGGATTCATATATCATGTATGCTTATAACAGAACCCGCCCCTTTAGTGAGGGACGCGGTGAGTCAGAATCATGCATGTCAAATCATGTATCATATATGCATATAACAATGCAGAGCAGACGCACGATAACAGAACCTGGCCCGGTGATACAAGCCGAGTTGCCTCAAATACACTTAAAGGACCGTCTCGTGGAGCCAAAGTTTGGATGATAGCATGGAGAGGACGGATGGGAGATGGAAGAATATTAAAGTGGCCAACGAGCAAGGGAGGCTAGCCAATTCAAGATTTCCATCTTCACAAGACTAGCCAAACAAGGCCCTTACTTCATTAAGGGTATAATTGTAATAATGTAGTGTCTTCTATTAGTTAGTTAGTATAAATAACTAGTCTTTCATTTCATTAGAGGACTTTTGACATTTTGATGAATTGGTGAAAAGATGAGTGATTTTGAGAGTTGCCTCTAGAGAGAGAAACTTGTAGAGAGGCCATGGATGGCTCTTGTTGAATCTTTGATTGTGAGAGGATTGGTTGCTTGGGAATTCAATTCCCTTGAGGTCATCCTAAGAGGTTGGTGCTTGTTTATGTTAATTAATTGAGGTCTTTAGGTTTGATATACCTTTAGGTTGCTTTTAATTCCATTTTCTTGTGTCAATCTATCTATCCTTTACTTTCCTTGTCATTTTATTGCATCCGCATATCCGTTATTGTATCAATTGGTATCAGAGCTAAGGTCTAGATTTGTTCCACCAAATCTAATCTTGGGTTTTGATTCAACAAAAAAAAATCCGGAATTCAAAAAAAAAAAAATCGAATTTTCTTGTTGATTTTGTTGAATCTATTGTTAGATTAGAGTTTCTTAGTGTTTCTAGAGTCTAAATCTTCAATTTCGAATCTATTTGGAGTTAGGGTTTGTGTTTCACCATTGTTGAGCTTCAAAACTTCAAGAACTTGAAAGTGAGTCTTGTTGAAGAAGGTGAAGTTGAAGGTTGAAACCTATTGGGCTTTGTTCTCTACATTAAAGAGAACTTAAATTCGAAATTTGAGTCAATTTGGAGTTAATTTGAGGGTAGTTGAATTTTTGAAGTGTTCTTGTGTTCTTGAAGACCTTCAAATCTTCATAAGAAAGAAGACACTTCAAAGGGCCATCTGATCCAAAAGTTCAAATAAAGTTGTGAAAACGTGTTTGTGAGTCCAACAACACAAACAAATCAGAAATACTTAGTCTAAATTTCTGATTTTTGCAAAAAAAAAAAAAATTGGCCCATATGCGACACTAAATGCGAGTCGCATGTTGTGACAGAAAGTTGGCAAAGTTGGCAGCCTCATATGCGAGACGCATCTCACCATCGCATGTCGAACATGCGAGTCGCACATGTTGTCGCATCCTGTGACAGAGAGTTGACACCTTGGTTGCATCATCTGCGAAACGCAAATCGCCCTCGCATGTTGCATATGCGAGTCGCATGTGATGCACAGGCGTAGCATGTTGCGCATTTCAGGTTTTTTCAACTTTAATTCTCTTTGATTTCATTTCTCAAAAACAAAAATTTCTTGATCCTTAGTTGATGGTATTGTGTCTCTAATCCTTTGGTAGGGAAAAAAAAAAGAGTATAGAAATTTAAAAATTTCCGTTATTTCAAATTGATACCTTAGATCAATTGGGGGCTCCCGGTCGTGTTTTCAAGTTATCACCTACCCGGGCCCGAAAATTTAGTTATTTTCCCGATTTTTGCACTCCATTTTCTTGTGTCTCTCAACTAGTAGCCATTTAGTAGTTGTTGCTACTTGTGTTTGCTAGTTCTTATGTCCGCATTTCTTTCGTGTTTTTTTCTTCGTTTTACTTCGTTGTTAATTTCTTGGCTCAAGTGCGTTTGTTTTTGTTGAGTCGTCCTCGTTCTTATTGAGTCTACAAGAATCCATTCCGATCTCGAGTAGTAATTGTGCACCTTGCAAGCAACCGAATCCAATCGAGAATCAACATCGGCTAATCCAATTGAGTGGTAAAAGGCAAGAGTGTGTGAGCTCATTCGAGTGGTGCTAGCCAAGCACAAAAGAGTGTACACACGAGTGTGGTGAGGTTTCTTTACTACTAACGTGTTTGCTGAGTATTCTTTGCAGGTACTACTCCATGGATAGAAGATGTCACTCAATGCTAGTGAGGGTGTTGAAAGAGGAGAGGATTCGTCTTGAAATTGATGACTACTTTAGTGAATGCTATGTTACTCCTCGTCTTGCGGTTGGGTTGGGGTTATCTATAGTGAAAAGGGCAAAGCAAAAGGTAAGGTTAACTAATGTGGCATATCTACCTTTCTCTTATGGGGAATACCATGAGAAAGCGTGTTGCGAAATACTCCCTATGGACAATTGTGACGTGTGCTTTGGGTTTGCTTGGTTTGAAGACCATGGGATTGCGGATGAACAAAATTGGCATAAGTATGTATTGAATGAACGGGGGACACCTCTATTTCCAAACATACTTCATAGAACGAATCCAAGGATAAAAGTGAAAGAGCCCAATGTGAGTTGGCCTACCTTATGTATGAGCGCTAGTGGTGAAGAGTTTTATGAATGGGAACTCATGATGGACGAAATATTTGCTAGCTACAACTACTCACGACTAAGGAAGATGGACTTAGCCGTTCAAACTTTTGACTCAAAGCTTGTCAAATATTGGGAGTACGTGAAATATTGTGGAAGACAAGTGAGGAGTCCCATCAAAACTTGGGAGGACATGAAAAGGATATTGAGAAGCCAATATCCCAAGCCACATGTGAGAAGAAATGAATCTTTGAGGGGTACCTCTTTTGAGAGAACCCCATGCTTAAAGGCAAGGACGGTGGCCCCAACCATTCCTTCCATTGGTCAAAGGAGCTTACGTGAACATCTAGGTAAGGTCACTTATCCTTATACTCCTACATCTTTGTGTGATTTTAATGTCAAGTCAAGCATGAAAGTTAGTTTACCTTGCGTTAAGCCTAATGCTCCCTTGCCGTGTATTGGTAATGCCATTGTTGAAAGTGTCCCCACACTAGTTGATCCTATTGATGACCGAATTGTTCCTTCTTGTAAGGTCGGTTTGTGTCCACCTAGTGTTGACATTTGTGCTTTGAATGATAGTGCATTATCGAATGACGGTGCTCAAACCCTAGTTGATCCTTTAGATGACAAAATTGATTCTTCTTGCAAGATCGATTTGTGTCCACCTAGTGTTGGCACTTGTGAATTGATTGGTAGTAAAATGTCATGTGGTCATCATGTTAGTAATTCTTGCGAGTTTGACATACTACCAACTCGTGTTGAAACTTGTATTGATCAACTTGCTTGTAATGATAATTCACTACTTGAGGATCTTTGTGATGTGTTTAATGTACCTCTAGTTAGTGATAATGTTGAAATAGTTGGTCAATTGAAAGAATGTGACATCTCACCCTTGTTTGTTTCATGTCAAAATGAGTCTCTTGATCGTACTTTAGTGACACGTGATAAGACTCCAATTTGTAGTGGTGATGTGTGCCATGTAGATAGTCATGTGAGCGAAAATGCATTGAAAGATGACATTGGTTCTTTTGAGAGTGAAATGACATGCTTTGACTCCTCATTGTTCATGGATTACTCTCTTGTAAAGGATAATGTTTTATTTGAGAATGACATGACTGTTGAGAGTGAAATACCCAGTGGGATGTTTGGTAATGTTGAACGTTTAGTTTCCTTTGGAGGCTATAATGTGATATGTAACCCACTATGGGATAAAGACACTCTTTCCCATGATGGAGATCTTCCTTTGAGGAATTGTGATCCATTTGTGGGGAAGGAAAGTGTTACAAAGGAAGGTAGTTCTTGTCTAGAAATTGCAAATTCTTCCTTTCATGTTCAACTTCATAGTAACCCCTTGGATAATCTTGTCCTTGAACCGCATGGTGAGGTTACATTGGGGAGTGATATTGATGAGGAAGTTATTTTACGTGATACCTTTCTTTATTACTTGTTTGCATATGATGACATTCTTGAGCATATAGGGAGTGTATCTTATGTGGAAGAAGGCTCTTATGATCTAGCCAATGGTGTTCTTGACCACACTAGATGGATGTTCGTCCCTTTTGATCCGGGCGACACCTTGTGTGATTTGAGAGCACTATCTTGGGGGAGTCTTTTGTTTGAAAAAGGAAGGCGATTCTTGTTTACAAATTGCTACTTCTTCCTTGTGTCTTCAAACTCCTAGTAGCAAGCTAGATTTTTGTCACACCCTGATTCCCCTAGGGTGTGATGGGCACCCGACCCCATATCCGGAGCCGAGCGAACCCACAGACTTTCATTCGTACAAAATCCTTCCGGACTCTTAAACTTCATAAAACACAATACATAGCAAATCTTACAGAAAATACACATATATTTTTTTTTTCTTAGCTTTCAAATCAAAAGGGGTCTGTAATTCCCACAGACGTCATAGCATAACACAGAACGACACATTGGCTGCTGGAGCCACTTACTAAACTGACATACCACACCCACGACTCTGTCTGCAAAGTCTCTAACATCATACGGAATCCATAACGTATATGCTATGTCAAACTTTGACTCGGCAGTCCTCCAGGAGCAATTGGAGTTCGCCAGCACTGAAATAGCTTTTATAATGTCTCCATCTCGTCTGGGAGTACCTGCGCGGCATGAAACGCAGCCCCCGAAGAACAGGGGGTCAGTAGGGATATGTACTGAGTATGTAAGGCATAAGTACAGAAAACGAAACCATGACTGATATAGACAGAACAACATACAAAAACTTATTCAGAAATATCAAATGCTTATCATTTTTCTTTTCCAGACACGAATCATACTTACTCATCTCGTATACCAGACAGATTACGGAACGTACAAATTGCTTGGATGACATCACATAGCAGACGGAATACAGAATGTACGGAAGGTCAGAATACTTACTTTCCCACATAAGTCATGCATATCAGAATCGGATATCGTATCACATACGCGGCAACCCCGGGGACAAATAACACGCCGGGACAAGTACCATATCATACAGACGATAACCTCGGGGACAAATAACACTCCGAGGAACAGTCACATCATATCATATGCATGGTGGCCTCGGGGACAGATAACACGCCGAGGAACTGAGGGATAGTGCCAATGAATGCGCACGATAACATAGGCACGTGGCTGCCACTCCTGCCTTTGGCGCCACAACACATCTATCTTCCAGAAGTTTTTCTCCGATCTCCGTCACACATCACAACATAACCACGGTACCCGGGGGTGGACAGATAACACAGCACCCCGAGCCCGGACACATCATACTTCGTAACATAACCTCGGTAACCGGGGACGGACATATAACACAGTACCCCGGAACCGGACACATCATACTTCGGAATTCATATATGGAACCCAGCCCCCAACAGAGGACCCGGCGAACCATCCGCACGATACATACCGGCCCGGGACTCGGCGAAGGAAGTCATAACATATGCACGAGCAGAGTCGTGAAGAATCAAATGCGCATAACTCAAGCTCAATAAGTTAATCGAACGTATTCTCAGAATGTCCATACAGATCACTTATTACAGATTACTTCTAGATTATTCAAACATATTCTCGGAATATCCATAACAGATTTCTTATTACAGAATACTTTATGTCAAATTACTTTTAACAGAATATTTCTATCAAAGTACTTATCGCTTTTACTCAATCAGAATACATGTTCCCAATTGCTTGCATCGGATTACCCATAACCGACTACTTATGTCCGAATACATATATCAAAAGGGTTATGCCGGAATGCTTATAGACATGTGGGGGTCCAGAACGAGTTTCGGGTCAATCGGAGTTAGTATACAAAAGTTACGAGCGTTCGAAGTACAGAACGCTCTATAATCATTTCGGAAGCTTTTCTTGGAAAACCAAAGCCGTAATTAGGTTAACTACCTTTTAGACATGATTATGGATCAAACCAAATAGAACTCTTGGAATCATACGTACGTCGGAACACTTAAGTCAGAATAAATATATCAAAAGGGTTATGCCAGGATACTTAATTCCACATATTTATATCAGAATGTTCAGATCAGAGTACCTACTTGTATCGGAATTTCTCATATCGGAACACTTATGCCAAATACTTACGTCAGAACATTTGTATTGGCATGATTAGCCCAGAAGGTTTACATCAAAATACTTAGATCACGATTCGCCTATCAGGCTCATTTGACACTTAAGTTAGGGAAAACATACAGATCACAGACAGACTCAGAATTACAGAATGGAGTCACCTCAAGATACATATCATATCATATCCTACATGGCTCTAGGGCATGCCAAAAGAAAGAAAGGTAAGCCTCACATACCTGAGTGACGACCAACTAGTTGCGCTTACGCATCCAACTTGTTTGCTTACATGCAAGAGAGTTTATCCATCTTGTCAATCTACGTCCAAAAGGATTCATTCATTCGTTAGACTCGTTGTCACATACTTGTCTTAACCTTTCAAACACGTGTACTTATGTTCTGCCGGAATTTCGGCAGCATCTCCCCTGTAAATCTACCAATCCCGAGAATAAGGCTCGGCCCCAAATCAACAACAACCATCCGGGAATTTAACCCGGCCAAACCAACAAAGATACTAACAACACCAATAAGAGGTTCAAAACACATTTTAACATTAGTGACTCTTTGCTATACAATTTGGCAATATTCCGTTTTTGCTCAAATCAACCGCATACGATCGAACTAACATCAATATTCGTACACTCAAGTGCTAATCCAAAACACTTAAACAAGATTCAAAAACACTTCGGACAACCCACAAAATGTTCAAACAACTCAAACAACGCACCATAGAATCCAAAATCTTCCAACTTCCATAGGAACCATCACAACACATTTCTTTCTCCAAAATTTCACAATCTATACCAACAAACCATACTTTTACCACATTATTATCAAAATTACAAGAACTATATTTGGCTCACATTAGTTTCCACAACAAACCATAAACTACTATAATCTCAACTTTGAATCATTAAACTTCTTTTTGCGTTATAAAATCCACAACGACACAACTAATATACTAAAATAAATTCCTCCCTTCTCCAATAGACAACACCATACGGCCACATGAACTACATACACACCCACACGGCCTCAATAACCACATGCTTATTTTCATGCAACTTTCATTTATTTTTTTTATGCATTACAACCACAAGTAACACATTACATGGAATTAATCCAATCTTTCCATATTACAACACACACCCACGGCTAGCCACACTACACACACATGTTTCATGAATTAAATCCTTTTCCACACACTTCAACATACACAAATCACCCATAACATAAGTAAAAGAGAATTGAACCATACCTTTCCATTCATCTTCCTCCATCTCTTGGCTAAGCCATATTTTTGCAAGAATAAATACCCTACTTGCTTCAACAACTCCACCATGTTAAAAAGCATCTTCCATATAGCAAGAAAACTAGAAGAACATAATCCTCCATGATCAAATTGGAGGGGCTGGTTTCGGCCAGCCCCCTTAGCCGAACCCTCACCTTATTTTTTTTTGTGTTTTATTTTTCTATTCTTGGTCTTGAATTGGAAAGATGATCACATATATATATCCACATAATTCAATCATGTGAGGGGCACATGCCCCTTTCTAGAAATTTCTTATATTTTCTTGAAACTTTTCCTTCAATTAAAAGATGAATCAAGTCTTGTCTTGCACACTTTGACCCTTATGTTCTCCAACAAATGGCCAATGTGACCCTTTGAACCTTCATGATTTTTTTTGTGAAATTCCCGTTTCGTCCCTCGACTTTTCTCAATATGACCATTTTACCCCTAACCTTCCACATTATTTCCATTGATCATTTTGCAATTTCTCTTCTTGCCCTTAGCCTCTCACAATATTTTCATACTAATAATGGTCATAAATGATATTCTTAACGACTTGCGCATTAATGTAGTTTTTGAAAATGGTTTCATCCTTAACTTCCCACGACGACTTTGAAATATCCAAACGTTCAAAATACGGGCTATAACAATTTTGTTCTTGAACCTAATAGTGAGGCTACATTTGCGGACACCATAGACGAAGTCATTTTAAGTGACACCTTTCTTTACTATTTATTTGCATATGATGACATTCATGTTATTGTTGAGAGTTCATTTGATGTTGGGCGGGGCCCTATTGAGGTGCTTAGTTGTTGCCTTGCCCGTGATATGTGGGTATCTTTTCCTTTTGACCCCGGTGAAATCTTCACTTTGTGTGAATGGTATTTTTTATGCAATTGAGGATTATTTGTGTTTTATGCCAACTTGGTTTCTTGAAATCATTGGTTCTCTGAGAATATCCTCATTTCCTGATCTTTGGGATAGCCAAGTTCTTAGTACTCTACTTAAGAGCTTATTTTGCTTGAAAATGGTTGATACTTGGCTATATCAAAATTTTGTGCTTACTTGGCATGGTGGTAGGTTGGTCCACCTTAACACTAACCCTCATCCTTTGAGGACTTGGTTTTTGTTTGTCTCCTTTATGGTTTTGCAAGGTATAGATTCGAGGACGAATCCTTTTCAAGAAGGGGAGAATGAAACAAGCCGAGTTGCCTCAAGGACACTTAAAGGACCGTCTCGTGAAGCCAAAGTTTGGATGATAGCATGGAGAGGACGGATGGGAGATGGAAGAATATTAAAGTGGCCAACGAGCAAGGGAGGCTAGCCAATTCAAGATTTCCATCTCCACAAGACTAGCCAAACAAGGCCCTTATTTCATTAAGGGTACAATTGTAATAATGTAGTGTCTTCTATTAGTTAGTTAGTATAAATAGCTAGTCTTTCATTTCATTAGAGGACTTTTGACATTTGGATGAATTATGAAAATAGATGAGTGATTTTGAGAGTTGTCTCTAGAGAGAGAAACTTGTGAGAGAGGCCATGGATGGCTCTTGTTGAATCCTTGATTGTGAGAGGATTGGTTGCTTGGGAATTCAATTCCCTTGAGGTCATCCTAAGAGGTTGGTGCTTCTTAATGTTAATTAATTGAGGTCTTTAGGTTTGATACACCTTTAGGTTGCTTTTAATTCCATTTTCTTGTGTCAATCTATCTATCATTTACTTTCCTTGTCATTTTATTGCTTCCGCGTATCCGTTATTGCATCACCCGGGGCGCAGTGAAATACATACTGAGGCTTGCACGAACAGAGTAGTGCGGAATCATATGCACACAAATCAAGTCTCAATAGATACGTACACTTACCGACATCTGAAGGCTCAGAAACAAGTTTCGGATCAATCGGATTTAGCATAAGAAAGTTATGAACGTTTGAAGTACAGAACGTTCTACAACTGTTTCAGAAACTATTTTTGGAAAATCAAAGCAACAATCATATCAACTACCTTTCGGATATCGTATGGATCAAATCAAATATAACTTTTGGAACCATATGTACGTGAAAGTTGCTGACATTTTTACCACAGAACTTTTACGAATATTTCAAAACAAATCCGAGATCTTTTGTGAAAGTTAGGGACATTAAAACTTACAGAACTCTTTTAGAAACACAATTCTTTATGCTTATCTTGTTATTCAATCAAATAATAAGCTCGATCATATCAGACATACTTATATCTGAAGTGAATCAGAATCATAGACAACCTCGGGAACATATCGAACAGAGTTTCGGAATCACGGATACATATCAAGACCATATGACGTAACTTATTCATTTAGTAATCATACAATAGACTCAACCATACGAAACATGCTCATGACAAGGAGAATAGGCATCATAACCAAACTCGGAATCAAAGAATAGAGTTACCCCGAGGCGCGTGTCATGTCATACCTTACTTAGCTCTAGGACATGCCAAAGAAAGAAAGGGTAAGCCTTACATACCTGTGCCACGCCTTATTAGCTACGCTTATTTATCCAAGCTTGCTAGTCTAAATACAAGAAAATCGACATAATCATTAGACTCGTCGACATACACTTGTCTTAGTCTTTCAAATGAATTCATTTATATTCTACCGAAATTTCGGCAGCATTTCCCCTGTAAATACACCATCCCCGAGAATCTAACTCGGCCAACAATACAACAACAAATCCGAGAATTTAACTCGGCCAAAATATCAACAACAATACCAACAATCATATTAACAACTTCAACAATCAATCCAAAATACATTCTAATATTAACAACTCTCGTCACAACATTCGACGGCATTTCATTCATATTCGATTCCATCACATATAGTCAAGCCAACATCAATGCTTGCACATTCAAATACTTGCCCAAGACCTTACAAACACAATTCAAGAATTCTTCAAACAAGTCATACATTATTCAAGCGATCTAGCCAATATGCAATTTCACCCGAAACCTTCCAAAAGCAACAAGAACCATAACAACACATTTCTTTCTTCCAAATTCATCAACCACACCAACAATTCACACGTTAACAACATCATTCTCATAAATTCAAGAAACTATATTAAATTCATATTAGTTTCCACAACAAGCCACAAACAACTATAACCTCAACTTTGAATCATTAAACTTTTATTTGCATCATAGAATCCACAACACAACATCCCAAACATACTAAAAAAAATTAGTTCTTCACACCTTCACAACGTGTACACGGCCACAACACACCCCACACGGCTCAACACCAACATGCAAGGTTTCTTAAGTATTTTGGTTGTTGTTGTAATGGAATCTATGATGGAAATGAAAGTTTAATGATTCTAGTTGAAGTTGTAAGTGTTGTAGAGTTGTTTAGAAGCTAATGTGATGTTAAAAGCCATTTCTTGTATTTATGGAAAACAATGTTGTTAGTGTGTGAATTGTTGGTGTAGTTCATGAATTTGAATGAAGGAAATGTGTTGTTATTGTTCTTGTTGCATTTGGAAGGTTTCAGATGAAGTAGAGTATTGGTTGAATTTTTTGAATATTGTACGGATTGTTTGAAGTATTCTTGAATATTGTTTGAATGGTTGCAGATTAGTACTTGAATATGTAAGCAATTATGAATTGAACGTAAATGAAACGCCGTCGAAGTTTGTAGAAAGAAGTTGCTAACGTTAGTATGCTTTTTGAATTGATTTTGGATATTGTTAGAATAACTGTTGGTATTGTTGTTGATAATTTGGCCGAGTTAAATTCTCGGATTTGTTGTTGATGATTTAGCCGAGATGGATTCTCGGGGATGGTTGTATTTACAGGGGAAATGCTGCCGAAATTTCTGCAAATAAAGTGTTGGTTTAGAATTGGACTCTTAAGTGTTTATGTCTAATGTTTGGTATGTATGGATATTGTTGTAGATCTTGCGAAGCCAAAGACTTAAGTTCGGATTAGCTTAGGAAGCGGGCAAGGTATGTAAGGCTTATCCTTTCTTTCTTTTGGCATGATCCTTGTGAAACAAGTAGATGAGGTATATGTATGACTTCAAAGAGATTCCTACTCTTAGAGCCACTAGGATGGCTAACGTTCTTGATTTCCATAAGCTGTTTCATATGGTTTTGATGCCTATCTATGATGTCCAAAGTTCGGTTGATATGTTTTCCGAATGGCATTCGAGAGATAATTGATATGACTAATGTCTTGATTTTCAAATGATAGCACGTTTGGTTATTCCATTGAGTCTTTGATATATTTTGATTCGTGCATATGGTTCCAAAAGCTCTATCTAATTTGATCCATAACGATATTCGAAAGGTACATAACATGATTGTCGCTTTGATTTTCCAAAAATGGCTTCTGAAACGTTCGTAGAAGGTTCTGTACTTCAAACGCCCATAACTTTCTTATACTAAGTCGGATTGACCCGAAACATGTTTCTGAGCCTTCAGGTGTCGGTAAGTGTACTGTACTTGTCCATCGAGTCTCAGAATTGATTTATATGCATATGGTTTCTCACTACTCTGCTCGTGCGTACTACTATTATATCGTTCTCCGAGCCCCGGGCCGGTTGTGTCATTGTGCGCACTATGTTATACTCGGCACTAACATGTTATGTTATATATGGATCGGGCCGTACGTTCCTCGGCACTAATATAATATATGTATATGGATCGGGTTGCACGTTCCGCAGCAATATAATATATGTATATGGGATGGCTGCACGTTCCGCAGCAATATAATATATAAATGGATCGGGCTGCACGTTCCGCAGCAATATAATATATAAATGGATCGGGCTGCACGTTCCGCAGCAATATAGTATATATATATATATATATGGATCGGGCTACATGTTCCGCAGCACTAAGTATGCTTGGTCTGTGTTTGGAAAGTAAGCATTGTGGCACTCTGGATGATCTACTTATTTTTTGTACTTTTTCTGACATATGACATCGGTATACATGATTTGCGTTCGGAAGATAAGCACTCTAGTGTTCTGGCTAATGTACTTACCTTTTGTACTGCTTGTTTCGATTATGGTTCTGTTTTCTGTATTCCATGCCTTACATGCTCAGTACATATTTCGTACTAACCCTCTTTCTTCGAGAGCTGCGTTTCATGCCCGCAGGTGCAGACGCGTACGTGAGTGACCCATATTGGAGAATCATGGAAAACTTGAAAGATTCATGCCTTTGAAGGAAAGGATTAGCCTTACATACCTTTGTCGTTTAACTAATATGTCACTTGCTTGTTTTCCTTTGATGCCCCCGTTTCTACCTTCAAGAGAAGTCGCATGAACATTAGCCAATCGGTTACTTAAATGTGCCCACTATTTCTAGCAAAACTTGGGCAGCATTTCCTTTGTTTATACAACTTTTCCCACATTCTATATCAACTCCCAATCATTCATAACAACGTTCACAACATAGTAGACAACATTCATCATCCATCTATATTATTCACATTTCACAATATCACTTTAATTTCCCCATAATCATGGTCATAATTCACTATTACGTTCTTTCATGTATAATACTCATTTCCATGTTCTAAATGTCATTCATAATCTACTTACAATCACAACATATTAATATTCATGATTCATTTCAAACTACTATTCAACAATAGCACTATTCCCACATTTATGGCCCATTTTCTATATTCTTCAACAATTCAAGTGTTTCAACTTCTCAGTATCTTAAACATCATGAGAATATCATAAAACGTACCGTAGATATTGTAGGAACAAGCCAAGTAGCAATACTCTTCTTGCACCAAAAACCCTAACTCACTTCCTTTGAAATTTCTTGGCTTAGATGACTTTAATGAGTTTCACACTCTTGATTCTTGTTGGTTTGATGTATTTGATCATGGATTTCCTTTGGTTCTTTTATATGATGTTTGTGGAACCTTCTAGAGGTCTTGAGAGATGAAGAGAAGTGTGGGAATTAAATAAATGAAGTGGGAACATCATTATATAATCAGAACTTATTCAACACGTCAGGACTTCCACGGACACTTCCACGGTCCGTGGAATATTATATGGTTCGTGGTTCTGGTCGTGGTTTACCATAAGAAGATCATATTCTCTACTGGGTATTCCACGGACCAACATACGGTCCGTGGAAAGTTTCACGGGTCGTGAAACATGGTCGTGGAAGAAGTTGTCCGCGTCGTTCCGTTCAGTAAAAAGGTCATAACTCTTGATCCCGATATCGTGTGAGGGCCCACGACCTATGGTTGGAAAGCTCTTTAAATTATCTACAACTCTCATTCTTAGTGTTTTTCCAATTTCCAAACTTATAATGACTGTTTTGCCCCTCCAAGTCAGATCATCCAGAAATATTTCCTTAAATCGTCCCTTTTGGATGACTTATGCCCATATTTGGCTTATGGGTCCTTCTTAGGACTTGCTCAACTTTCCATGTACTACTCATATATCTCTTCATTAATGATATAAACATCCCTATACTCATCCTCAAAGCCTTACCAAACAATCTTTAACACCAAATTTTACGGTACCTTTCCTAAACCTCACTTATACTCCACTTGTCCTTATCAATTCTTATCTTATCAATTCACATAACTTCAAGATCTTATCGTATGCATTTTAAAACCACTAATTATCCATCTTACAACCTTAAGAACTTCCTATTATCCTTAAGCTCGCGTTAGTTCATTCACTATGCGACGACATAAAATTTTCGAGGTGTAACAATTCCGATATTGTTACACCTCACACTTTCATAGCATGATCATGCCACATACTTCACCATATTAATGAAGTATCAGATATGTCAAATGAAGTTTTAAGGTACAAGCCATGGGAGGTACGTAGCCATGAAATAAAGGATGAATTACGATCTCGTAAGTCATAACCGGAAAAGACAACCTTGTAACAAAAGGAAATAACCATTATAAAGAATGATTAATGATAAATATCATGTATGGATAGTTTTGGAAGATTCCGAGATCAAGAAAATCGAAGAAAATAAGTTTGTCGAAAATTTAGAAAAAGTTGGCAGAATTTTGGACAGAAATTTTTGGTCAAATTTGGAGGAGTTTATCTTTGGGTATATTAGGAATTTTGAGGTGTTTAAAAATCCTAAAATGAAGCTCGTTAAGTCTAGTTTTCAAATCAACAAACCGTTTGTCAATACAACATCGAAATAGGGAGTTATGGGCGTTTTAAAATGTACAACCAGAGGAATGCGAACCAGGGCGGAAAATATGGGAAGCTCACTTAAAATCCCACTTAAGTGGTGAACCAGCCCAATTTGAGCTTGGCACCTATAAAAGAGCCTTTACACTTCATTATTAATTTTTCTTCAACTCCACAACCGTCTATAAATTTCCTAAAATCTCCACACCTCTCTAGAATCTCCCACACTTCTCTCTCCATTATAAGAGTGTTCTTGAAGGTTCTCCATCATTCCAAAATATTCTATACCATCACAAAAGAGGATAAAACTCCAAAACCCCAAGCTAATTCACGGAGAAGGATTGTTCTTGTCTCTACTTAATGTTGTGATGAATTTGGTCTTGGAAGAAGTTGAGTGGGGTGAAGTTCTTCTAGTGTAAGGTATGTTCTCCATCCTATTTCTCATGATTAAGTTGATTTGAAGGTTTAGCAAGTCCTATAAAAGAAGAAAATCATAGTAGAGATGTTCCAAAGTATTAAAGTTAAGATGATGACTATGGAATGAATTTGAAAGGAGATTTTGGATTAATTTGAGATTAAATTGAATATAATACTTCGATTATGGTATTGTGGATATTGTAGGGTTGGTTGAGAAATTGGGAAAAACATCGTGTGGGATGTTTTATGGAGTATATTGGTGTTGATGATGAAGTTGTTCATATTAGTATTGCTATTATTGTTGTTTTGTTGGTATTGTAATTTTGGGCTAGGGATATAAACAGGGGAAATGCTGTCGGAATTTTAGTAGATTTTAAGAGGTTGAAGATTTAAGATAAGCAGATGACGATAAGCCTAATAGCGGTAGGAATTCTCTTGAATGTCGATTTACGAGCTTAAAAGGATAACGTTAAGTAGTAGGAGACCAAAGAGGTATGTTAAGGCTAGTCCCTTTCTTTCTATAGGGTTGATTCTTTTTTTATGAACCCATACATGTTTTCCATAATATCCTTATTCCCAAAGGTTAGAAGTTCATGATTCTTAGAGTTTCTTATAATGCTAAAGATAAGTATGTTCCATGATGATAATGATGATGATAATGATTCCATTTTTCGAGATTCCAAAGCTTATGGATTTGACGCTATTATGAGATTATTGAGCTTATTTAATGATTTCCTTAGATTATTGAGCTTATTTCAAGATTTCCTTGATTTTATTCATTGTTATTGATCTCACCTTATAATCATTGTTCCTTTAAGGTGAGATATAGCGATGATGATTGTTCCATAATATAATCAGAGGTTACCTACCTTACGTCACTCTGATAAAGTTGTAGCTTTCATTTGGGCTCTCCTGCATGCTTATGTCTATGTATGATTACACCGGGCCTAGTTGGCCGGGTAGACACCACTACAGTGGTAGTAGTGGGCAGCTTATGGATAATGATAATAACACCGTGTCTATAGGGCACGGGCAGTCCCCACTAGTGGGCGGCGTGAGATGATTACCCCGGATGCGGGCTAATGATGATAACACCGTGCCTATATGGCCTGACAGTTTGCTTATATATATTTATGATGTTGTTTTAAAATAAAGTTAAGATACATGATATCGGCCTTAAGAGGCAATCAGATGTACATGTTATCTCTTTATCTCATGTTATGTTCCATATTTCTTATTATGATATTATTCATGTCTTACATACTCAGTACACTGTTCGTTCTGACTTCCTTTCTTGTGGACTATGCATTCATGCCCACAGGTTCAGGTAGTCAGCCAGACGATCCAGACCAGTAGGACCTCCCCTCAGCCGCAATCAGTGTGCTCCCTTTGGTTCGGAGCTATAACCTTTTTTGTTATGCTATCTTGATATATAGATAAGTGGGTATGACAGGGCCTTGTCCTGCCTTTTCTATAGTTTATATTCCATAGAGATTTGTAGACAGTTGTACATAGTTGGAACGTCGTGTAGTTCTGTCATCTATTATTTTGTGTACAACACATGTAGCGGCTAAGGCAGCCTGTGTTGTTATCCTTAGCACATACGCTTATATATCCCATATGCATGGTTTATGAGTTTCGATGGAAAGTTTATTGTATTAATTTTACATAAGTTGGCATAGGTCAGATATAAGTAAAAATGGGTTATCGAATTACCCAACATAGTGCAAGGACGAGTTTAGGGGTGGCTTGGTCAGTAGTGGTCGGGCACTCGTCACGGCTCATCGGCTTAGGTCTTGAAAAAAGTAGTATCAGAGCAGTTCATCCTAGGGTTGTCTACACACTGTGTCCATTAGAGTCTTGTTTATGGGTGTGAAGTGCTCCACACTTATAAACAGGAGGCTGCGCGGTGTTTAGGAATCATTGACCCTTCCTTTTTTTCTAAGATCATGTGATAGAGCCACCGTCTAGGAAAGATCGTTTATGACTCTCTTTCCTGGTAGGTAAGTGCAGATTTACAAAAGATGAAGAGATCGGCTTCAGATAGTGGGGGCGCAAGGAAGGCCTCCATGGTGGATTCGGGATCACAGATCCCAGGACTGAGTAGGAGGAGTCCTAGCTATTCTATTGAGATAGATCCTTCGGAGGACATCGAGACGATCCCCCCAGAGCTCGTGACTTTCATAGAGGAGGATCCATCAGAAGATAGTTACGAGACGGACCCGTCTGAGGGTTCGTATGAGACACCGGTGGAGCAGGAGGCTCCTGAGGTTGCACCAGAGTTGACCCTTCCACCTTCTCCTATGATGGAGCATTATGTCAGGACAGCCACGAGTGTGAGTGTTACCGAGTATTCTAGCCCTCTATCTTGGCCTTCGATGAATCAGAGCTGCAAGAATATTCGTATCCCTCGGACTCGAATGAGGGAGATGAGGAGGGTCAGACTAGTAGATGGTGGGAGGACAATGAGAAGGATACTTCACTTTACAGCCCTCCAAACCCAGATCATGACATGCTGGCTACAGGTATATGGGTCTTTTACTAAAATTTCTTATGTGTGTACAATTATTGAAAGATATCATTTAATAGTTGACGGATGGGAATTCCAAAGGAACCGATAACCAAAGTATTTATAGGTAACTGCGACTAAGATATTTTTACCACCACTAGGAATCTTGGAATTAGGAATGGGAAGCAGTCGCGTGCATTGATTGATGGTTATTATTGGGAGCTCCAAAGGTTAAGATAGCATTTGCCTAGCCAGGAGAGTAAGGGACTTTTCCAACCTGGAGAGAGATGCATTACAAAATTTTACTTAGGATCCATTAGGACTTCAAATTGTTTTTTTCTAGGTTATGTGATAAAAAGGCCACGCAGCAAGATGGTTCCGATTCTTATAAGTAGGGGCACCTTGAATTATTAGATAAAGGTGATAAAGGTTATTTGGCAATAGAAAAATAAATAAATAAAAATAGAGCGATGTCGGCTTATGAATATAAAGGAAAGGAGAGTAGGTGTTCGAGTGGAGATCAATTATTTAGGCTATATTGTCAGAAATTCATAATAAAGGACTTAGGAAATGTGTTAAGAAGTCCTACAGACTTAGACATGTAAGAAGTATAAGGACTAAAATAGCCCGAGGGAAATTAGAAGCATGTGAGACTTGCGGTTGGAAATTTTAAATGATTGTGAGATGTAAGACGGGCTAGCATGGTGAAGAAAGAGAAGATGTATTAAAACCACAAATTTAGGACAAGTTTAAATAGCATTGGGGGTACTTCGTAAGTAAAGTGTTAGTAAACGATATGCATGATAACTCATGTGTGATCACATTAACCAGTATGTGTGCCCTGATAATCGATGTTACGATATGTTAAAGGTAGTGATTAGACGGGATATTGAAGTTAAAGTAGTAAGTGCTACCGGGAAGGTTGACATTGTTTCCTCTAAAGGTTAAAGTTGGACAATCATGATGCAAGAATATCAGGGAAGATAAGGAAGTGGGTAGACAGGAGTAAGAAGATTATGATGTCTTGAGAAGAGAATAAGTGTGAGCAAGGGAAGTATGTTGCTAATGATGGTCAAGTAAAGCTTTCGAAAGAGAGTTTAGGACAACGGTAGAGGCCGACTATTCGGATGAATCTTGAAAGTAAGAGTACGGAAAGAATAAAGTATGGTAGTATGGAACAAAAGACGAATGCACAAGGTTCGAAAACAGATTTTGATAAGTGGGATTGAAGGGCAGTAACAATGAATAGGGAAAGAATAAGTGGGTTTTGCAAAGATGTTAAGCGGTTTCTTACTCTTGAAGGGTATCGAAAGATATGAATGCGCAGTCATACTGACGTGACACAACTACCTCGAAAACGGAAAAGCCCTTCCAAAAGATGACTTTAGAAATAGAACAAATTTGTACTTCTAATAGGATATTCTACGACTTTCAGGGTCAATATTTTAAATGGCACTTACGAGCAAAGGAAATCGAGAAAGGCCCTGAAAGTGAAAGTAAGAAAGGTACACTAATGGATTGGTTAAAGAAAGTCGGGCAATCACTAAGGACAAGAGGGAGGATAATAAATTAAAAAATCTTGCCAAGAGGCAAAACATCATTAACATGGGATAAGAACCTTGATAAAGAGTACAGAGATTCGATTATCAAAGAAATAGAATGAGGTATGGGGGATATGCATGAATACGAACCAGCCGTAGTGTCAAAAAGGAAGGTAAGAACTCGACGAAGGAAGAAAAAAAAGGGTCTATTTCGTTAGGATTTCATGGTAAGGATGGGAGTCGGTAGAAGATAAAAAGGGCCATGATGCATGACATTAATACAGGCAAGTAGTTAGGAAGAATTACGGGACAAAATGAGCTATATTAATGAAAGGACGAGTCGTGGGAATGGATGGTGTGGAATATCAATTTTTAATGGTGTAGTATAGACAAAAATTGGAATTGGGAACCCAGAGCAAGAAGAATTTCAAGGATATTAAGAAGATAATCATGGAGAAACGCTAGGATTAAAGGAGCATGGTATAATCGGACACTCCGTAAAGGGCCTAATGAATTCCGATGTCCCCATTAATTCCATTAGCCCAGGGAACTACTAGCCATGAAAGGTAGAAGTGAAGAGACAATAAAGAAGGCATCCAAATTGGATCTGATATGCATGAGCATTTTGATTCGATACAAGATAGTAATTAGTAGAAAGGAAAATAAGTTAAACCATGCGATGAAAGGAACTCTGGCACCATCAGGAATAGAGGAGTGAAGGATCATAAGGTCAGCCAGATGATTATCAAAGACGGTTAATAATCAAAGGTTACTGGTGTATGAGAACATCCTTCAAAAGGGGGGAAGAACAAATTTAGTTCTAAGATGAGCTACAATATTCCCAAGCTTGAAAGAGGGAAATGTACTGGCTTGAAGGAGCCAAAATTTGAGACGAACCAATATATCAAGAATGTGCTAAAGAAAAGTGAGAATGGATTAAATGCAGAATAAGTTTCGCCAATGCGATACGTTGTATTCCGGACTATTACTCGAATCACTCAAGCCCGAAGAAATTTTAGGTACATTTAGATATGCAGTAAAGTACTCCAAGGGGTAGCAGAAGGAGTGAGAAAGGCCGCATGTGAACAGGGATAAGTATAAGGGACAATCAGGATTACTAAAAAGAACTTGTAGCACTAGAAGAGATGAAAGCTCTAAAGGGAGAATATTTATAGGAAGTTCAATAATCTTTAAAGGAAAGGAAGATAGTGTGCCTATGGATAGAAAGACAGCAGTACTGTCTGAGATTATGGAGTACCTCGTGATTCGTGAAATTCCAAGCTACCGGTTATATCAATTGTGAGAGTGTATGATGTAGAACCATATAAAATCGCCATAATAAAATGGCTAAAAGAATGGTGCAAGGATGATGATAAGGAGCCAAAGAAGAATGGAGGTTAGTTTAAGTCTCAATTAGTCACTGGTATAAAAGAGCCAAGGACTTAAGGAGGGAAGCATACTCGTATTGAGAGGAAATTATGATTAAGTAGGATTTTATCTTAGTTCCATGTTCACGAGTTTATTTTGTAATTATGAAAAAACTGAGGAGAAGAAATTAGAGAAAAAGTTCAAATATGAATATGATGATATTACAAGGAGTTAAGGGGGGGGGGGGGGGGGGGGGGGTTCGACCAAGAAATAAAAAAAGATAATATGGTATGTATATAAGGTCGACTAGTACAAAAGGGGATAATCTAAATAGCACCAAAGAGGCAAGCAAGGAAAGGTGCCATATCTGAACAAGAGAATTTGTTTACTAGTAGAGAAATAAGGAGTAAGGCAAAAGAGTACAACAATTAAGAGTTCTCACAGATCGGCAGGGACCCGTAGCAATCATGAGTTAAGACCATCTTAATGGCAACAGGTCCAAGGACGGTAGATAGAAATTAGTCGACCATTGGGTACATACATAAGAATAAGAGGATATGGAACTAATGAATGAGTTTGATAAAGAATTGAGAGAATATGAAAGAAGACTAATGAGCCTATAGTATAAGAACATGGAGATCAGGACTAAAGAAGGACAACCATTTCAAGAAATTAATGATAGCATCGTAAGCTCGCAAGCTAAAACATTCGAGGATGAATGTTTCTAAGAGGGGAATAATGTTACACCTTGCACTTTCAGAGCATGATCATGCCAAGAACTTCACCGTATTAATAGAGCATCGGAGACATCCCATGAAGTTTTGGAAGGTGGAAGCTATGGGAGGTACATCACCATGAAGTAAAGGATGAATTATAATCTCGTAAGTCGTAACCGGGAAGGAAAAACTTGGAACCAAAGGACAAGACCATTATCAAGTATTAGTAATGATAAATATCATGTATGGAGAGTTTCGGAGGATTCCGGGACCAAACAAATCGAAGAAAATAAGTTTCTCAAACATTTGGAAAAAGTTGGCAGAATTTTGGACAGAAATTTTGGGTCAAATTTTGAGGGGTATATCTCTGGGTATATTAAAATTTTTGAGGTATTTCAAGAGCCTAAAATGAAGTTCGTTGAGTTTAGTTTCCAACGCAATAAACCGTTTGTCAATACGATATCGGAGTAGGGAGTTATGGGCGTTTTAAAATGGATAGCCAGAGGAATGCGAACCTCGGCGGAAAATCCGGGAAGCTCACTTAAAAGCCCACTTATGTGGTGACCCAGCCCAATTCGAGCTTGGCACAGATAAAACAGCCTTTACACTTCATTTAATTAATTTTTCTTCAACTCCACAACCCTCTAGAAATTTCCTAACATCTCAACCCCTCTCTAGAATCTCCCACACTTCTCTCTCCATTATAGGAGTGTTCTTGAAAGTTCTCCACCATTCCAAAACATTCTATACCATCACAAAAGAGAATCAAACTCCAAAACCCCTAGCTAATTCATGGAGAAGAATTGTTCTTGTCTCCACTTAATGTTGTGATGAATTTGGTCTTGGAAGAAGTTGAATGGGGTGAAGTTCTTCTAGTGTAAGGTATGTTCTCCATCCTATTTCTCATGATTAAGTTGATTTGAAGGTTTAGCAAGACCTACAAAAGAAGTGAATCATAGTAGAGATGTTCCAAAGTATTAAAGTGAATATGATAACTAGGGAATGAATTTGAATGGAGATTTTGGATTAATTTGAGATTAAATTGAATATAATTCTTTGATTATGGTATTGTGGATATTGTTATGGTTGGTTCAAAAATTGGAAAAAACATCATGTGGGATGTTTTATGGAGTATATTGGTATTGATGATGACGTTGTTGATATTAGTATTGCTATTATTGTTGTTTTGTTGGTATTGTGATTTCGGGCTAGGGATATAAACAGAGGAGATGCTGCCCGAATTTCACCAGATTTTAAAAGGGATTAATTTGAAGATTTAAGATAAGCATATGACGATAAGCATAATAGTGGTACGAATTCTCTTGAATGTAGATTTATGAGCTTGGAAGGATAAGCGTTAAGTAGTAGGAGACCAAAAAGTTTTGTTAAGGCTAATCTCTTTCTTTCTAAAGGCATGATTCTTTTCTTATGAACCCATACATGTTTTCCATAAAATCCTTATTCCCAATGGTTAGAAGTTCATGATTCTTAGAGTTTCTTATGATTCTAAAGATAAGTATGTTCCACGATGAGAATGATTCCATTTTTGGAGATTCCAAAGCTTATGGATTTGACGTTATTATGAGATTATTGAGCTTATTTCATGATTTCCTTGATTTTATTCATTGTTTTTTATCTCACCTTATAATCATTGTTCATTCAAGGTGAGATATAGCGATGATGATTGTTCCATAATATAATCGGAGGTTATCAACCGTACGTCACTCCGATGTATATGATTACATCGAGCCCAGTTAGCTAGACACCACTATAGTGGCCATAGTGGGCAGCTTACGGATAATGATAATAAGACCGTGTCTATATGGCAAGGGTAGTCACCACTAGTGGGTGGCGTGAGATGATTACCCTGGATGCAGGAGGCTCGGACATGGGCTAATGATGATAACACCGTGCCTATATGGCCAGGCAGTTTGCTTGTATATATTTATGATGTTGTTTTAAAATAAAGTTAGCATGCATGAAATCGGCCCTAAGAGGCAATCAGATGTACAGGCTATCTCTTTATCTCATGTTATATTCCATATTTCTTATTATGATATTATTCATGCCTTACATACTCGGCCCTTTATTGTGGACGTACTAATGTCCTTTATTGTGGACGCTGCGTTCATGCCCACAGGTTCAGGTAGTCAGCCAGACGTTCCAGACCAGTAGGACCTCCCCTCAGCCGCAATCAGTGCGCTCTATTTGGTTCAGAGCTGCAGCCCTTCTTGGTATGCTATCTTTATATGTACATATATAGGTATAACCGGGCCTTTCCCTGTCTTTTCTACAATTTATATTCCCTAGAGGTCTGTAGAAAGTTGTATATAGTTGGAACATCGTGTAGTTCTGTCATATATTATTTTATGTATAGCACATGAAGTGGCCAAGTCAGCCTGCGTTGTTATCCTTAGCACGTACGCTTATATATCCATATGCAAGGTTTATGAGTTTTGATGCAAAGTTTATTGTATTAATTTTATAGAAGTTGGCATAGCTCAGATATAAGTAAAAATGGGCCACTGGGTTACCCGGCATAGTGCAAGTACGAGTTTAGGGGTGTTTGGTTAGTAGTGGTCGGGCACTCGTCATGGCTCATCGGCTTGGGTCGTGACAGATATCTACCACTACTCATGGCGTCAAGCCATCACAATGGAACAATCAACACACATAACAGGGTTACTAGTTCCAACACACAACTGGGCCCGACCTAAGGCAATATCCATCTCGACTTCATACCCCTTCGTTCACATGCTGTCTCCGTCATTATAATATAAATATGCTCTTCACTATACGAAGTCTCACCAAAGGTAAGCCATAACCTACCTGGAGTGCCGAACCGCAACACCAACAAATCACTCATTTGGTTTGCCCTTCCGCTGAACCTCGGAACCAAAGTAGTCTGATGTTATATCCCGTAATTTTGCACATTCAGAAAATTCGAAATAATTTTGACTTGTAAGAAATAAGGCCATAATTGATTTTTTTTTATTCAATATATATATATATATTGTTCATGAAGTGTTGATGTGGAAATATGAAGGAAGGCCAAGGTCAAAATTGGGAATTTCGGAAATTAGTTTCGGGAATTACAAAATATTAACCCAACCAAATGGGCTTTGAAGATCAAAAAAAAAAAAAGAAAAAAGGCCCAAAGGCTTAAGGTGGCCGGCCATAGATCGAAGGGCCCAAGGCCCATGTGGGACAATTTAGTTCAACTATATAGAAGAGAAAAGGGCCACAAAAATTATCATTCTCATTAGAAGCTTCAAGAAAATAGAATTGAGAGCAAAAATAAAAGGGGGTTCGGCCAAGAGCAAAGAGGAAAAAAATTGGAAGCTTTTCATCTTTGATTCAAAAATTCATTTCTTCTTGAATCCCCGCTAGTTCAAGACCCTCTTCAACGGGATATAAATTTTGAGGCAAGAAAGTACTTTTTTTAGCAAGCGGAAAAGTTGGAAAAAGGTAAAGATTCTACTCTTTTTATCTTGGAAGAATTTTATATATATGTTGTAGTATGTGGGAATGAATGTAGAGTATGAAAATTTTGTGTCATGGGTATGTGTGTGTGTGGCCGAAAATGGGTATTGATGAAGAGGAATGATCAAATTTTATTTACTATGTTAATTGTGTTGTAATGGCCTTTTAATGCAAAATGGAAGAATTCTAGTTCTAGTTGGCATGAAAAAAATGTTGTTAAGTTGTTGTCGGAAAGTATGTGATGTTATTATAGATTATGTAATTATGGGAATGAAATTGTTAAAGTGCAAATTTTGGTTGTTGTTGATGAAATTGGGAGATGAAAAAAAATGTGTGTTGTGAATGTTGTGTCGAAGGTTGGATATTTCGAATGAATGAGTCTTGGTGGGATTTTTGTATATTTTGTAGAATGGTATGAAATGCCTTGAAATGCTCTTGAATGATCTTGAATTGGTAGTGGACATGTAAGAATCGATATCGGCTTGAAAATTCGTGATTGAATTGAATGTTGATGAATTATGTTGGAAAGGAAGGTTACTAATGTGGACTGCGTTTTAAATTGGTTTTTGATGTTATTGGTTTGGTTGTTGGTATTGTTGGTATGGTTGTTGATGAATTTGGCCGAGTTTAATTCTCGGGGATGTTGAATTTACAGGGGAGGTGCTGCCGAAATTTCGGTAGACAAATACTAATTAGAATTAAAAATTCTAAGTACTAGTAGCTAATTTTTGGGTAATTGATGATATTATTGTAGATATTGGAAAGCCCGAGACTTGAGTCGGGATTTGTTTGGCGAGTGATCGAGATTTGGTAGTGAGCGATCGAGGTATGTGAAGCTTACCGTTCTTCCTTTTTGGCATGACCTTTATGCAATAAATGAATGACATATATGTATGCTCCAAAGAAATATTCTACTCCTAGAGCCACTAGGATGGCCTATGTCTTTGACCTCCATAAGCTATTCCATATGGCTGAATACATATTTTATGATGTTCAAAGATCCTATTTGTTATGTTTCGAATGTTGTTCGAAAGAAAGAAAAACGAGAAGTCCCCATTTGATTTGATCCATATTGTCATCCGTAAGTCTCCTAATATGGATATGTGATCCATAATGATGTTCGAAAGTCTTCTAATATGAATGACACTTAAATTTCCAAGTATGACTTATGAAATATTTTCGGTTCGAAAGATTCTAGTTGGTATACTTCCGAATGATGTTCGAAAAAGATTTGATATGGCTAAAGTTTTAGATACATATATTTTGGATACATACATGATAGCATCCATGGCAGCTCAGAATTATTGAAGGACGTGGATGAAGATTTGGAAGTTCCAAGAAGACCCATGACAAGATCTCAAACGAGGAAATTGCAAGACATGCTTAATGGGCTGCAATCAACAATTCAAAAGTGTCTTATGATGGAAGAAGAGCTCCAGCCCAATTCAGATTTTTTTCTCAAGTCTTACACTTATTTGGAGGCCCAAATTAAAGTCCAAAGTGAGATGGAATGAGGTCCAAATCAGCCCCAAAAGAAGAAGTTTCCAGCAGCCCAAAATTAGCCCAAATATTATTATTTTCTAGAATAAATATTTAATTGTTGTTTTAATCTATGTTGACTTGCATTGGTCCAAGTGTGGGTAGTCTTCTAGGTTGTTTTAATCTATGTTGACTGCCTTGGTCCAAGTGTGGGAAGTCTTCTATGCTTCTAGGGAAGATAATTCCCATTTATTTCTATTTTGACTAGCTCCTTCTTTACAACTATATAAAGGGGTGATTGTCATTCATTGTAAAGCAGATTTTGAAGAATATATTATATTGAGAGTTCTTTTGAACCTTTGTGGCATTACTTTAGGATTTATCTTTCAACCTAACTAGTTCCTAGTTCAAGGTAGTAAGATAATTTCTTCCTTGATATCTTTGATTTCTTTTTGGTATTCTTTCGAAGGCGGTTAGTTCTAAATACTAATTGTTGTCTTAAGACTACTCACAAAGCGGTCAGGATCCTAATCTACTGTTTTTGATTAGTTATCTCAAGTAAAGGCGTTAGATTTCTTCCTATAAATCTATACGTTGTTACTTGGATCTTGTCAAGACTTTAGAACTAACGTTCTTGGAAATTCGTGGATTGTTCCTTCGAATTTCCCATATCTTTTATTTTTTTAGTTTTTAGATTCTTTTCTATATTTGCTTCCGCACTTCTTATATTTTAATTATAAATTTGGGATCTCCCTAACCTCGTTATTATCAAGTGGTATCAGAGCGGTTCTATCAAGATTCCGTTCTTGATAATCTTGGGGAATTCTTGAAAAAAAAAAAAAAAAGTACTGTAGCAGTGAACAGTGACGAAAAAAATTAGTGTTTGCTTTCAAGAAATTTCTTCCATCTTATTTGTTTTCTAAAGATTAAGATAGAAAACAAGAAGAGGGGATCCTAGATCTTTAAAGATAAGAAGCAATCAATTTTTTTTTCTTACTCCTTTTATCTTGTTTAAAAAAAAAAAAAAAAAAAAGTCCTTTTGTTCGAGTCTTGTTTCAACTAAATTCTAATTCTTTCTAGGATTGGTTCTTCATTTCTTTAGTGCCCCAAAATTCTTTATTTTACTACCAAGGGTTTGAATCTAGTGGGGTTTAATTATAAATCCATAAAGTGTTTTTCCAAAGGTTATTTGAGTGGAAAAAGGCAAGAGTGAGTGAGAACAATTGAGAAAAAAAAAAAGCCAAACTTTGAGTGATAAACTATTGTTTTTGAGATGACTAATACAGGTAGTAGTGATGATGAAAGGAGGGCTCGCCAAGAAGCCGAGATCCGAGGAAGAAATGACTTCACTCGACAAGCTATGCACCAACAATTCGAAAGATGGACCTTGCAATTTCAAGAGATCAAGGATGCCATTGCTGAACAAAATGAGACAATAGCTGAACTTAGGAGGGGAGGTCAACATGTTGTACAACCACAAAATAATCCTAGGCCTCAAAATAGAAGAAATATGCCCCATGGCCCCATTGTAAATCAAGAAAACCCTATAGATGATTTTGTTGATGATCTTGATGTAAATCTAGATAGGGTAGGGAGAGATAGGAGGGGACAACGAGGAAGAGTGGAAGATGATAACATCAATAGCATAAAGATGAAGATGCCAACTTTCAAGGGCACAAGAGATCCAGACTTGTACCTTGATTGGGAGCGGAAAGTTGAAGCCATTTTTGATTGTCACAACTATTCTGAAGCTAAGAAGGTAAAACTTGCCGTTGTTGAATTTTCTGACTATGCTTCTATTTGGTGGAAAAAGCTTACAAGGGATAGACAACAAGATGGAGAACCACCCATTGCTACTTGGGCTGAGATGAAGAGAGTCATGAAGAAGAGGTTCGTGCCTTCCCACTTTCAAAGAGACCTACAAATGCGTCTTCGAAGATTGGAGCAGGGAACCATGACTGTTGATGAATACTTCAAAGCTATGGATATGGCTATGATCCAAGCTAATTGTGTAGAAGATGAAGAGGCCACTATGGCTAGATTTCTTAATGGTTTAAATAAAGAAATAGCTGATGTAGTAGAGATACAACAATATGTAACTTTAGATGAGTTAGTGGACATGGCTGTAAAATTAGAAAAGCAAATTAAAAGAAAGCAGCAAGCTAGCTCATGGAGGAGTCAGCCAAACACCAATTCAAAGAAGCCATGGCCGAAACAAGATGTGACTTCTAGGCCTCAAGAAGGCAAGGGGAAGGCCAAAGTAGATGAAAAGGAGGGAGGTAAAACTTTTAATCCTAAATCACCAAAACCTTCTAGTTCTATTCAATGTTACAAATGTCATGGAAGAGGGCATATGATGCATGAATGTCCAAATAGAAGAAATATTCTCATGAAAGAAGATGGAGAGTATGAGAGTGAAAAAAGTGAGGTAGAGGAAGAAGAGGGAGGTGTGAGTGAAGATGATGTAGAGTTTCCTAATAGTGGTTTTGTTGGGGTAGCTAGGAAGATTCTTGATGGAGAAAATGAGAGTAAAAAAAGTGAGAAAGACGAAGAAGAGGGAGGTGTGAGTGAAGATGATGTAGAACTTCCTTTTAATGATAGTTTGGTTGCAGTAGTTAGGAGGATTATGGCTATCAATTTGGGAGTCAATAGTGAAGAACAAAGGGAAAATATATTCCATACTAGGTGTGGGATAAGGGGGAGAACTTGTTCTATGATTATTGACAGTGGTAGTTGTGCTAATGTAGTGAGTTCACACTTGGTAGATACGTTAGGGCTTGCATGCATGAGACACCCTAAGCCCTATAGACTCCAATGGTTGAATGATAGTGGTGAACTGAAAGTCAACAAACAATGCATGATTTCATTCAATGTTAGCAGGTATGAGGATGATACTCTTTGTGATGTCATTCCTATGCAAGCTTGTCATATCTTGCTTGGTCGTCCATGGCAGTTCGATAGGAATACTTTTCATGATGGAAGGAAGAACAGATATTCACTTGAGCTTAATGGCAAGAAGTATACTCTTGCGCCTTTAACACCTTCTCAGGTGTTTGAAGATCAAAAGAGATTGAGGGAATCAATGGGAAAACAAAGGGGACAGAAAAAAGGTGAGCTTGAGGGAAAAGAAATGAAAGATGGCCAAGAGAGAGAGAAAGAGGGCAGCAACTTAAGCAAAGAGGTAAAAGAGGGTTTGAGTGGAAAAAAAGAAAGTTTTGGTGAGAGGAAAGAGGCTAAGGGAAAGAAAAAAGAGAGTCTCTATATAAAAGCCAAAGAGTGTTTGAATGCAAGAAAAGAGGGACAGCCCATAATACTACTTACTTACAAAGAAGTCTTGATTAATTCTGAGCTACTTACTTCTTCTTTGCCAAGTAGTGTTTTTTATCTTTTGCAGGACTTTGATGATATCTTTCCTGAAGATATTCCTAAAGGTCTTCCACCTTTGCGTGGAATTGAACACCAAATTGACTTTGTGCCTGGTGCACAGATTCCAAATAGGCCTGCTTATAGGAGTAATCCTGAAGAGACAAAGGAGTTGCAAAGGCAGGTTGAAGAGTTGCTTAAAAAAGGGTTTGTGCGAGAGAGCTTGAGTCCTTGCTCAGTTCCTGTTCTATTGGTGCCCAAAAAAGATGGATCTTGGAGGATGTGCGTGGATTGTCGAGCTATCAACAAGATTACGGTAAAGTATCGTCATCCTATTCCTCGTCTTGATGACATGTTGGATCAATTGCATGGGTCCAAAATCTTTTCTAAAATTGATCTAAAAAGTGGTTACCATCAGATTCGAATGAATCCTGGAGATGAATGGAAAACTGCTTTTAAGACCAAATATGGGCTTTATGAGTGGTTAGTTATGCCTTTTGGCTTGACTAATGCACCCAGCACGTTCATGAGATTGATGAATCATGTTTTTAAGGATTTTCATGGAAAGTTTGTGGTGGTTTATTTTGATGATATCTTGATCTTTTCTAAAACTCTAGATGAGCATGTAGAACACCTAAAACAAGTTTTTGAAGTTCTTAGAAAACAACAATTGTTTGCTAATCTCAAAAAGTGTGCCTTTTGTGTGGATCGTGTGGTATTCTTGGGTTTTGTGGTCAGTTCTAAGGGAGTTGAGGTTGATGAAGAGAAAATCAAGGCAATTAGAGAGTGGCCTAAACCTAAGAGTGTAACTGAGGTTAGAAGTTTTCATGGGCTTGCTAGTTTTTATAGGATATTTGTTAGAGATTTTAGCACCATTGCTGCTCCTCTAACTGAAGTTATCAAGAAAGATAAGGGTTTTACATGGGGGAAAGACCAAGATGATGCTTTTAACTTGTTGAAAGAAAAATTATGTTCTGCTCCTCTTTTGCAATTACCTAATTTTTCTAAGTCTTTTGAGGTTGAATGTGATGCTTCTGGAAAAGGAATAGGTGCTGTTTTAATGCAGGAATCCAAGCCTATTGCATACTTTAGTGAAACGTTGAGTGGAGCTACATTGAACTACTCAACTTATGACAAAGAGCTCTATGCTTTGGTAAAGGCTTTAGCTACTTGGCAGCATTATTTGTGGCCTAGAGAGTTTGTGGTTAAGACTGATCATGAATCCTTGAGATATTTGAAGAGCCAAGGCAAGCTTAATCGTAGGCATGCAAAATGGGTTGAATTTATTGAAACTTTCCCATATGTGATTGCTTACAAGCAAGGAAAGGAGAATGTGGTTGCCGATGCATTGTCAAGAAGGTATGTCTTAGTCTCTACTCTTACTTCTAAGCTGATGGGTTTTGATCAAATCAAGGGCCTTTATGCTAATGATTCTGATTTTGGCAAGGTTTTTGCAGAATGTAAGTTGGGTCCTTATGAACGGTTTAATCTTCAAGATGGATTTCTTTTTAAGGAAAATAAATTGTGTATCCCTAATTGCTCTTTGCGTGAATTGTTTGTTAGGGAAGCACATTGTGGTGGACTCATGGGACACTTCGGAGTGCCCAAAACATTGGATATACTTGCTGAACATTTCTTTTGGCCAGGCATGCGAAAGGATGTTGAGAAAGTGTGCTCTCAATGTCTTGAATGTAAACAAGCCAAATCGAAAGTGTTACCACATGGTCTTTATACTCCTTTACCTGTTCCCACTTCCCCTTGGCTTGATATTTCCATGGATTTTGTGTTAGGTTTGCCTAGAACTAAGCATGGTAAGGACAGTATATTTGTGGTGGTAGATAGATTTTCAAAAATGGCTCGCTTTATTCCATGTTTGAAGACTAATGATGCATCACATGTGGCTGATCTGTTTGTAAAAGAAGTGGTTAAATTACATGGTATACCTAAAACTATTATTAGTGATAGGGATGCTAAGTTTTTAAGTCACTTTTGGAGAGTTCTTTGGGGAAAGTTGGGAACTAAACTACTATTTTCTACGTCTTGTCACCCGCAAACTGACGGGCAAACAGAAGTAGTTAATAGGACTTTAGGGAATATGTTAAGGGCTGTTCTAAAAGGAAAATTAACATTTTGGGAAGAACATTTGTCCATGGTAGAGTTTGCCTATAATAGAACTGTCCATTCTTCTACAGGTAAGTCTCCTTTTGAAGTTGTTTATGGCTTTAATCCCCTCACCCCCCTTGATTTGCTGCCTTTGCCTACTGATAATATTGTTAATCTTGATGGTAGGAAGAAGGCTGAAATGATGAAGAAGATTCATGAACAAACAAAGCTTGCAATTGAGCGGAAGAATGAGCAGACTGCCTTAAGGAGAAATAAGGGGCGAAAATATGTTATTTTTAAGCCCGGGGATCAAGTATGGGTGCATTTCAGGAAGGAAAGGTTTCCTGCCAAAAGAAGATCCAAACTAGACCCAAGAGGAGATGGTCCATTTGAAGTCCTTGAAAGGATTGGAGACAATGCTTACAAACTTGATCTTCCTAGTGAGTATCAAGTTAGTGCTACTTTCAATGTTTCTGATCTTTCCTTATTTGATGCAGGTTTAAATTCGAGGACGAATTCATCTCAAGAAGAGGGGAATGATAGCATCCATGGCAGCTCAGAATTATTGAAGGACGTGGATGAAGATTTGGAAGTTCCAAGAAGACCCATGACAAGATCTCAAACGAGGAAATTGCAAGACATGCTTAATGGGCTGCAATCAACAATTCAAAAGTGTCTTATGATGGAAGAAGAGCTCCAGCCCAATTCAGATTTTTTTCTCAAGTCTTACACTTATTTGGAGGCCCAAATTAAAGTCCAAAGTGAGATGGAATGAGGTCCAAATCAGCCCCAAAAGAAGAAGTTTCCAGCAGCCCAAAATTAGCCCAAATATTATTATTTTCTAGAATAAATATTTAATTGTTGTTTTAATCTATGTTGACTTGCATTGGTCCAAGTGTGGGTAGTCTTCTAGGTTGTTTTAATCTATGTTGACTGCCTTGGTCCAAGTGTGGGAAGTCTTCTATGCTTCTAGGGAAGATAATTCCCATTTATTTCTATTTTGACTAGCTCCTTCTTTACAACTATATAAAGGGGTGATTGTCATTCATTGTAAAGCAGATTTTGAAGAATATATTATATTGAGAGTTCTTTTGAACCTTTGTGGCATTACTTTAGGATTTATCTTTCAACCTAACTAGTTCCTAGTTCAAGGTAGTAAGATAATTTCTTCCTTGATATCTTTGATTTCTTTTTGGTATTCTTTCGAAGGCGGTTAGTTCTAAATACTAATTGTTGTCTTAAGTTACTCACAAAGCGGTCAGGATCCTAATCTACTGTTTTTGATTAGTTATCTCAAGTAAAGGCGTTAGATTTCTTCCTATAAATCTATACGTTGTTACTTGGATCTTGTCAAGACTTTAGAACTAACGTTCTTGGAAATTCGTGGATTGTTCCTTCGAATTTCCCATATCTTTTATTTTTTTAGTTTTTAGATTCTTTTCTATATTTGCTTCCGCACTTCTTATATTTTAATTATAAATTTGGGATCTCCCTAACCTCGTTATTATCAATACATATGATCTTAAAGGCTCCGTTTGATTTGCTCCATAGTAATGATCGAAAGTTTCCCTAATATAAATGTCCCTTGAATTTCCGAAAAGAGCTTTTGAAATGCCTTTAGAAACTTCTGTACTTCAAAAGTTTGTAACTTTCGCATACTAACTCCGATTGACCCGAAACTGATTTCTGAGCCTTTGGATGTCATAAATATATTTGCCCATCGGGTTTTGAAATTTGTTTATGTATTCATATGCATATGGTTTCCTCACTACTCCGCTCGTGCATACTACTATGATATCGTTCGCCGGATCCCGGGCCGGTTTTATGATCGTGCGCACTATGTTATATTCGGGAGTATGATGTGTTACGGTTCCCGAGGCCTCGCCGTAGGGCCGGGTTCCGCTTATATACGGCGTTATGATGTGATATGACATATGATATGTTCTGATATTGTGATGTGATATGATGATACGATATGTTCGGGGATTGTACGAAGATTTGAAACCTTCTGGAGTATGATGTGTTGTGGCGCCAGTGTCGGAGTGGCGACCACGTTCCTGACCCTTATGCATGATTTCTATTTGCATTACTTATGTTTTAAAACAGGTTTGATATACTGGTTCTGTAACCGCTTTTCATACTCTTTATTTCAGTTCTGATTTGGATTACTGTACCTCATGCTTTACATACTCAGTACATATTTCGTACTGACCCCCTTTCTTCGGGGGCTGCGTTTCATGCCCGCAGGTACAGACGTTTGTTCTGGTGACCCGCCATTGTAGGATACATTCTGCTACTTTGGAGTGCTCCTTTGACTCGGAGCCCATACTTTTGGTAAAGACCTTTCATTGTATATGTCTCTATATATATGTATGACTATCTAGGGTACGGTAGGGTCCTGTCCCGTCATATGTTTCTGTTATGTTTTGTAGAGGCCTGTAGTCATATATGTGGGTCATGGGTCATGTTTGTTCGTTTCTGTTTATGATCTGTGCCTTAAGCGGTCCCGGTTGTTGTATGGCCAAAACGGCCCATGTGTTTGTATATGTTTGTATATCTGGGCGATGTGTATTCCGCCAGCCTACCGGATTTGATATGATATTTCTGCACGGGAAACCACTTAAGATGACATTTGTTCTTAGTATCGGTTTGAAATAACGTATGTTAAATCTGAATGAATCTTTGATATGTCGACCTGGTACGTAAATCCGTTTGGGTGTCCAAATAGGGCACCAGTCGCGGCCCACGGAGTTGGGTCGTGACATCTAAGCATAATCGAATTCTATATCCGAAATCCTGAAGAACGATACTACTATTGCTACTATTTTATTTCGGGCAATTCTAACCCTAGAAATTGGGAAAACGGGCCCATAAGGGCTAAACGGGAAATTCACGGGCAATTTACCAAATTAAGTATCAGGTCATCATAACCCAACATTAATTGTTGATTTAACTCAAGATTGGCCTAAATCCAATTCAAGCAAAAGCTCCCAAATTGGTATAAACCCTAAGTCTTCAATTCCAAAATTCAATGTTAAAAGTGGAAGATCTATGATTAATAAGCCTAGATTAGTCAATATCTAACAAAACATCACCAATTTATTAATTAACAATCCTAGGAACAATATTCTTCTAAACACTCTTTTAACTCTTACCACCTTGGGTTCATTAAGGGAGAAGGGGGAATCTTAACATGATTATCATTTAAAGGAAGAATGAAGAAGTGAGTAGGAATTACCTCCAAGATTATCCTCCAAATATCCTTAAGAGTAGTTTCTTCAAGCTGAAATATCGAAATGGGGTAAAATGAGGGTCTAGGGCCTTTTAACAATTCATTAATATTATTAACTGCTCATCACCCACTGAAGTGGTACGCGTTACCTGGAACGCCCCAGAAGCGGCCCCAGCGACTACTTGGCCGCTTCAGTGGTAATGACTAAAATTCATTGATCGCTCCAGCGGCAGGGCTACCGCTCCAGCGGTGTAGCTGCCGCAGTGCTGGTGCCGCTAAAGCGGGCACCAGACACCAGAAACTTATCCAAAGATTTCCTTTCGATTCGATTTTCCAATTAATTCCCGAGGCCATCTGCTCACATACCAGACATATAGTCCTACATAAAAATGTGTTATGAATGCGCCTATAGCCTAGAAATTCCCAATGGCGGCCTCGTTAACCAAGTCAACCCTCGGCGCCTTAATTCCAAATTTTCATCCCAAGTCCCGAAATGCACCCAAGTGCATTGGGAACCGAACCAAACATACACACAAGTTATAAACGACCATCAAGACCTCTCGGAATCAGCGGAATTTCAAAAAAGGTTCATTTGCCTAAAAGTCAACTTTGGGTCAAACATTTTTAATTTTCACAAAAGTTATCTGAATCTGGTCTAGACACCTCAAGAAGCGTGTCAACGATCACCTCGGGTCAAAAGTGAGCTAATCAATGCTCGGTAATGGGCAAAAATGTCGAGGAGACTATAACGACCAAACGGGTCGTTACAAAAACAGTCCATACATTTTAACTCCATTAATACATGAATAATCTTAACAACAATATCCACAACCTATTCAGGTTATATTCCATAATTTCCACCAATTATAAATCATATTTACACCTTCAAAATAGTCCAACAAAGCGGTAGCCATACTTTAGGCTATTTCAAAGCAATCTTGTAGTATTTTGCTCAAAACAGCTTAACAATATAAATTTTCGATTAAGCACAGTCAAAGGGATGTTAAACATAAATTAAACAGTAGATATCACTCAAAAAAATCTGGCTTTTTTGGCTTCCAATAACCCTTAAGCACGCTACATCATCATAGGAATATTCTTTTGCAGTCTTTACCACCTTTTGATGGAAGATTAGGTTAATTTCACCATAGGTTTGGTTTGGAGCCTTGGGAGTGTGTAGAGAAGGGTTTTGGGAGTTATCTCGATTAGTTGGTGAAGAAAAATTATGAAAATGACGTCTACAACTCAATTTATAGCTCCAATGGTCGGCCACCGCCATAGTGGGGCCCCAAACTAGTTGCCTGCTCAGTCTCGCGAACACGTGAATATCTATCTACTCCGATGTCGTATTGATGAATAGTTTAATGCACTAGAAACTAGACTCGTACAAATTTAATTTGATAGGTGGATCACCCCGTAAATCCAAGTAGATTGGATGAAAAGCTCAGTGACATCTGGCCTAAATTTAAGTAAACTTATGAACGTAACTTGTGATGACTTTTGTCAACTTTTATTCTACAACTCACTTGACTTTAAAGATTAACACACGACTATCATACGGCTAAAATAAATCATTAAATGAACTTCTTATCATGTTAATCACCCCAAGCATTACCCCAAAAGTACAGGTTATAACATTCTCAAACTTGCCGACTTTCGATGAAACTTATTCTTTCTGATTCATTTGAACCCCAACCTTCCCAACACTTACCAAACATGATTATAAACTCTCATATACATAGGATGATCATGTAGAATCTCTTATGACCTGGACAAAAGTTTCGGTTACTCAACCTACAGAGATTAACTCACGACGAAACTCAACGTATAAAAGTACGGGGTGCAAGATCCTTTCCTCCTTAGGAACATTCGTCCTCGAATGCTAAATTAGTGTCATTATCTTCTTGAACGTCAATGTCATTCCATATATGCATAAACTCATAAAATAGCTCGCAGCTTGCCACATCTATCTACACATCCTAGACTTTTAATACTTAGGAGGTTTGAATGTTGTGTGTCTCAGTCTTTATTTATCGTGATTTCCAGTAGCTTTTAGTAGTAGCTCGTCCATTATCCTTCATTGCATTCTTCTAGTAATTCTTCTCTCCTTCCTTACCATAGCCCTTGCTGTTAACTTGGTCATTTCCTTTCATTTTCTCTATTAACTTATTTCATTTCGCTTTCTTCTTACGTCACTGTGCTGGAATTTCCCTGTACTTTATTTCCTTATATAACATTTGCCACTGAACTTACACCTTCCTTGAGGCTCTTTGCTTACCAGTCTACCATTTGAAATTGATAACCTTTCTTTGATATTACTAACGATTCATTTGAGAGGTATCATTTTTGTACGCAAGTCATAACCGAATTCTTCCCACCTTAGATGAACCTACAGTCTAATACTTCGCTAGTCAACGTCACCTCCTCAGTCCTTGTAGTTCTTCTTGCTTCTAATTCCAGCATCCAACTAGGTCACCTTCCTGCGGCCTGCAGTCCTTTTGAAATGGTTCACTTTATTCTCAGCTCTTTATTTATGAACAATTATGTTGACTTCTATGTATGACAATCCTCATGCAATATAGTCTAAAATTGTGTCTTTGTTACTAATGATTCGATGTTGCTGTCTTTCCTCTCTTGTCCTGCCTAAACCTTTACTTAGTTTTGAATAGGTTTCATTCTCTTTTTACTGCGTATAGGTCATATTCATGTCCTCATGACTTATAATCCTTCTGAACTGGTCATTCAATGTTTATGGAGAAATGAGGTACGCAATAACTTTCTCGTGTCTCAATTTAAATGATCACTTATCACATCTTTGCAGTTCATTCAAAATCTCAATCGTCTTAAGTACCCACTAAAATTCTTACTTAACACCAAGTACTCATAAGGGGTGTATTTCCTTCATACTCTACTTATCGAAGCCATCATAACAGGTAGATGTTTTGTATTCACCTTTTTCATCAAACCTCTCTTCTTCTGTTCGTAACATGTTTCCTTTCTTTTATTCACATACATTTAGTATATTTGGTACCTGCTTTTCGTCATCCCCTTTACCTTGTTATTTTTTCTTATCTTGCTTCCAACTATCATATTATTTTGTCTCTGTCTTTCCTTACTTACCCTTCCTTTCATATCGATATTAATGACCCCTTTTCATGTAACCATCCTTAGTAAATTCTAAATTTCATGAAACCTTTTTCTCAGTCTATTGCCCTGTGGCGTTGCTAAGGGTCCGTAGGGCTGGTCTGTATAAACAGATATGCTTTTATCCACAATCATAGGCCCATATATATATATATCGAGTTATCTCATATCTCAGTCTTACGAAAGTACATAAGGATCAGCCAAATTCGTCTTTATGTATAAACTTCCTTCGGAGTGACTGGTCTCTTTGACTTCCTCATTATGTAAGCATTCACCTCTTTCTCAACTTTCTGGTCAAAAGAAACATATTACTTCCTCTTTGCACCCTTATATCCTATTATCCTTTACTTGTCAAACTATCTCACTATTCACTCTCCCCGACCTAAGGTCATCTGCTAAAGTTTGTACTAAAAGGAGGTAGGGAAGAAGGCCCGAATGGTTGGGGTTTTTAGCAACTCTTTCTCGAGGGGTCAGATTTCACAGGTATATTCAGGGCGTCTGGTTCAGTCCGCGATACAAGTGTCAACTAGGGGCCTATTAGGGGAAAATTATCAGGCTTCCGGTCAGCATGGAGGTTATACTGCTTCATCAACTTCTGTTCAGCGACCTACGCTAAACCCTGCATGTTACCAGTGTAGTGAGATATGGCCCATTAAGAGGTATTTCCCCAGGCTCAGACAGGGTGAACAGGGGACTCAGTACCAGGCTCTCCGAGCTCCATTTGCACCAGATATAGGTGGTAACGATCGCACACCGACAGGACGGGGTGGCCACACCGCAGGTTAGGGTAGTGCCCAGCCTAACCGAGGAGGTCCTCAAGCAGGTAGAGGCAGACAACAGCCCGGCAGGGGCGGGGCCCAGATCGGACAGGAAAATCATGGTGGTTCACACGCTATAGGAGGGCGCGATCATTTGTACGCTTTTTCAGGTAGACCAGAGACCGAGGCCTCTGATATTGTCATCACAGGTACTATCTCAGTCTATGACCAGATGACATCTATTTTATTTGATCCAGGTTCTACTTTTTCTTATGTGTCCATATGTTTTGCTGTGGGTTTTGATATGATGTGTGATACTCGTGATGTCCCTATTTATGCATCTACTCCTGTTGGAGATTCAGTGGTGGTAAATAGAGTCTAGCCTTCTTGCGCGATTACTTTTATGGGATATAATACTTAGGCGGATATGATGATCCTAGATATGGTAGATTTCGATGTCAGTTTGGACATGAGTTGGTTGTCCCCGCATTATGCTATCCTAGATTTTCATTCTAGGACTGTTACCATAGCTATGTCTGGGGCACCAAGACTTGAGTGGAAGGGTAACCTTAGTCCCCTCCCTAAGAAGGTCATATCCTTCATTCGTGCTAGGAAGCTAGTGGAGAAGGGTTTTCTAGCTTTTTTGGCACATATCCGTGACACCAGTGCAGATACTCCATCTATTGATTCAGTTCCAGTGGTACACGAGTTTGCGGATGTGTTTCCCGCTGACTTGCCTGGTATGCCACTTGATCGTTATATTAATTTTAGGATTGATTTAGACCCAGGGACTCGTCCTATCTCTATTCCACCTTATAGGATGGTGCCGTCGGAACTCAGAAAATTGAAAGAGCAGTTGGAAGATCTTTTTAGTAAGGGGTTTGTTCGCCCGAGTGCCGCTTCTTGGGGTGCTCGTGTGTTGTTGTTAAGAAGAAGGATGGGTCTATGTGTATGGATTACCGTTAGCTGAATAAGGTAACTATCTTAAACAAGTATCCCATTCCCCGTATTGATGACTTGTTTGATCAGCTACAGAGAGCTTTTGTGTTCTCTAAAATTGACTTTAGGTCGGATATCACCAATTAAAGATTCGGGCAGAGGATGTTCCTCAAAAAGTATTCTGGACCAGGTATGGACACAATGAGTTCTTGGTTATGTCTTTCAGGCTTACTGATGCCCCAGCTGCGTTCATGGATTTGATGAACAGTGTGTTTAAGCCCTTTTAGACTCTTTTGTAATAGTGTTCATTAATGATATCCTTGTGTACTCTAGAAGTAAAGAGTACCATAAGAAACATTTGAGGATTCCTCTTGGGGTATTGCGAGAGAAGGAGTTGTATGCTAAATTCTCCAAGTGCGAATTCTGGTTGTCTTCTGTGTCCTTCTTAGGGCATGTTGTCATGACCCGACTAGGGGCCGCGACAAGCACCCGGTGCTAGCCCACCCGGGCACCCCTTAACATGTCTTTACACTTACGTCTAGGTGAGCCTATATAATAAAACATGTATTTTCATTCATCTATCACGCTAGTCCCATTAGACCACAATACCTTTATATCACCATTGGCATCTATGCCATATCAATGTACATAAGCCGACAAGTCTAACAAAATGATGTACAAAATATGGTCCGACAAGGCCAAACATATCTAACCATAACACATGTCTACGAGCCTCTAAGGAGAGTATAACATATCATGTAGGCGGGACAGGACCCCGCTATGCCCATACTTATGTACACAAAAGAATAAGTACCCAAAAGCTATAGCTCCGAATGAAATGGAGCTCCGCTATGTAGTCCCTGAGAATGTAGCTATGGATCAAGTCTGTCTCCCTGGCCACCTGCGGGCATGACGCAGCGTCCACAAACAAAAGGACGTCAGTACGAAGAACGTAAAGCATGATCAATATCAATATAGAAGCATAATAAGCAACATAAGAAATAGCATAATATGGGAGATGGTAATATCATCGTCATAAGCACTTACTTGCTTTTCATAGGAACTTTCCATTTCTAATGCGTATTTGTGTACATACATTCATATCCGTACTCATTTGCATTGCGTTCATCGCCGTATTCATATACATATTCTTATTCATATTTGTACCATATTTGTATTCATACTCATATCTATATCATATACATAATCATATCATATACATAGCATTTGCATAGCATACCCGACCATGAAGGATCGGTGTTTCATACTTACTTGGCCAACCAAGGCTCAAGGTCACACATACCTGGCCCTACCAAGGCTTCAGGGTTACATCTACCTGGCCCTACCAAGGCTTCAGGGTTATCCGTACCATCTTCAGAGGTGTGCGCGTGTTACATAATCATATACATATCCTACCCGGCCCTATAAGCTCGGGGTTGCATAATAGCCATAGGTAGTTACATATACATAATAGTTCATAAGCATTTATACTATTAATATCACTATCATCTTCGTAATCGTTATCGTCATTCATTACATCTATCTTTGTAGGCTTACTCGTCATATGAGGAACTTAGTACAATCGTAGCGCATCAAGAATCGTGAGCTCAATAGCTCGGAAGATCGAATCATTTGAAAGACATCATAGACTTATAGAAGATTTAGATGTTTGGACAAAGAACCATGCCTTATGAAAGAAGGGTTAGCCTTACATACCTTTCCGTTCAACTATTTACCACTTGCACGTTCTCCTTCAACACTTGCGTTTCTACTTTCATTAAAGTCATACTATCATTAGAAGTCGATAGCTAGCATACATGACTAAAACTAGAGAAAATCGGACAGCGTCTCCTTTATTTATACGACATTCCTCCATAGTGTATATCACTCCCAAACGTCAATAATACATTCACAATGTCATAACTATAGTCTTCATTCATCCACATTATCTATATTTCTCACTTCGCTTCCATTCACCCATATCCATGGTTATAACATACGACTACGTTCATTCACATACAAAGTCTATTTCACATTCTCAATGTCATTTATAACATGATTATAATCATAATGTATCAAGAATCATAACTCAATCCAAACATTTACTCAAAAGTGACACTATTCCCACATCCATGACCCATTTCCTACATCCTTGTACAATCCAAGTGTTTCAACTTTCAAATATCTTAAACAACATAGAAATACCATAAATTTTACCTTAGATGTTGTAGGAACAAGCCTTGGTTGAAAATGCTTCACTTGAGCAAAACCCTAGTTTCACCTTCACTTGGATTTCTTACTTTGGATGAACTTTAATGGGTTGTTTACACTTGATTCACTTAGTTTATGTTGTTGACCACTAATTACTCTTGAATCCTTGTGGAATAAATGTAGAGAGATGTTTTAGAGAGAAGGGGTGAAATGTGGAAATGAAATAATGAACTTGGTCCCCTTTTTAATAACCCAAAAATCTGAGCTGTCGGGACATTATACGGACATTTATACAGTCCGTATAGATGACCATGAAATGGACCTTTCATTCACTCGTCTATGTGACCACTATACGGTCCATTATACGTGCCGTATAAATTTATACGATCCGTATAACTGACCGTATAATCCCACCAGTGAGTGATCTTCACTGTGATGGTTCTGCGGTCCATTATACGGTCCGTATAATGAGCCGTATAACCCATCAGTCCACTGAACTTGTTCTCGCTACTTCGTTTGATCCCCAATCCTTGTAGGATCTTCTTAACACTTGTTCAACACTTCATTAACAATCTAAGGGATGTTATAACTCTTCCCCACAACATCGTTAAGCCGTCATCAACTTGTTACTCATAATTCTCATCCGATACCTATCGTATGCCTTGCCTCCTCTTGGCAACTTTCTTGCCTAACATCGGATGTCTTTGAAATCTTACTTAGGGTCATCAAATGTCATAATTTACTTATGGAAATACCATACACTTCATGCCCTTCGTTAGCCCATTCACTGTGCATCAACGGGAAATTTTTCGAGGTGTAACACATGTAATTTCGAAGGAAGGTATTACAGTGGATCCTCAAAAAATTCAAGCAGTCAGGGACTTCATGGGTCTGGCTAGCTACTATCGTCACTTTGTGAAAGGGTTTGCCTCTATTAGTTCTCATTTGACTCGCTTGACTCAAAAATAGGTACCATTTCAGTGGTCCGACGAGTGTGAGGAGAGCTTCCAAAAGCTCAAGACTTTGTTGACTACGGCGCCTATTATAGCATTGCTTGCGGAGGGCAAGACTTTTGTAGTTTATTGTGATGTTTCACGTTCTGTTTTGGAAGTTGTTTTGATGCAGGAAAAAAAGGTGATTGCCTATGCTTCTCTGTAGTTGAAGGTGCATCAGAAGAACTATCCTACTCATGACTTAAAGTTGGCAGCGGTACTACTTGTATGGTGTCCATTATGAGGTGTATACGGACCACCGCTTACAGTATCTATTCACTCAGAGGGACCTGAACTCTAGGCAGCGGAGATGGATGGAACTGTTGAAGGACTATGACATTACCATTCTGTATTATCTTGGTAAGGCAAATATAATGGTTGACGCGTTGAGCAGGAAGTCGGCTAGTATGGGAAGTCTGGCTCGTTTGATTTCTTTGGAGCGTCTGTTAGCTAGAGAAGTTTAGGCTCTGGCTAACAGCTTTATAAGGCTAGATATTTCTAACATGGGCAGGGCGTTGGCTTGTGCTGAGGCCCGGTCATCCTTTCTGGATAAGATTAAGGCTAAGTAGTTTGAAGATGCTAAGTTGTGCAAAATTCGTAACAAGGTGTGGTGTAGGGAGGCCAAGGAGGTCGTGATTAACGAAGAAGGGGTGCTGCAGATTGAGGGGTGAGTTTGCATGCCACATGTGGGTGATTTGATCAAAACCATTCCGACAGAGGGTCATAATTCGAGGTATTCTATTCATCCTGGCGCTACCAAAATGTATCACGATTTGAGACAGCACTACTGGTGGACTAGCATGAAGCGTGATATAGTGGAGTTTTTTGTTCAGTGTCTGAACTGCTAACAAGTGAAGTATGAACATCAGAAACCTGGGGGTACACTTCAAAGGATGCCCATTCCTGAGTGGAAGTGGGAAAGAATATCCATGGACTTCGTAGTTGGTCTTCCGAAGACGTTGGGGAAGTTTGACTCTATCTGGGTTTGTCGACGGGTTGACTAAGTCTGCCCACTTTATTCCGGCAAAGATAACTTATAATGCAGAGAAATTGGCTAAAATCTACATTCGTGAAGTGGTTAGGCTTCATGGGGTTCCTATCTCCATTTTATCCGACATGGGCACAACGTTCACATCCAGATTTTAGGAGCGTTTGCATGAGGAGTTAGGTACGAGGTTGGATCTTAGTATAGCATTCCATCCATAGACTGACGGGCAGTCTGAGCAGACCATTCAGGTTCTTGAAGATATGCTTCATGCGTGTGTGATAGACTTTGGTGGGCATTGGGACCAGTTCTTGCCATTGGCCGAGTTTGCATGTGACAATACCTACCACTCGAGTATCAATATGGCTCCTTTTGAGGCATTGTATGGGATGAGGTGTAGGTCTCCTCTTGGGTGGTTTAATGCGTTTGAGGTGAGATCTTGGGGTACGGACCTTTTGAGGGAGTCCCTAGAGAAGGTGAAGGTTATTCAAGCTAATCTTCTGGCAGTACATAGTAGGCAGAAAGAGTATGCGGATCCTAAAGTCTGAGATCTTGAGTATGGAGAGTGAGAGCAAGTGTTGTTGAAAGTCTGACCCATGAAGGGTGAGATGAGGTTTGGGAAGAAGGGCAAGCTTAGCCAGAGGTACATTGGGCCGTTTGAGATCCTCAAGCGTCTTGGAGAGGTGGCTTACAAGTTGGCTTTACCTCCGAGTCTATCAGGCGTACATCCGGTATTCCACGTTTCAATGTTGAAGAGGTACCACGATGATGGTTCGTACGTAATCCGTGGGGATTTGGTTGTGTTAGATGAGCATTTGACATATGAAGAAGAGACCGTTGCTATCTTAGATATGGATATTCGCAAGTTGAGGTCCAAAGAAATAGCCTCTGTGAAGGTGCAGTGGAAGAATCGTGTTGTGGAGGAAGCTACTTTGGAAACAAAATCTGATATGCGTAGCAAGTATCCTCAGCTTTTCGCCGAGTCATGTAACTTTTCCTATTTTTCTCATCCTTGTCAGTTCGGGACGAATAGTGTTTTAATTGTTATCTAGTGTACCGACTCTCCCGGTCATTATGAGAAATGTAGGATCGCCCTACCAAATAGAACGAGCTAATAGAAACTCAGTTGTATAAGTCTAAGATCTGAAAACTTAACTTCCTTGTGATTGTTGCCTAATTTTGTTGTGTCCATCGGGGGGTGACTGAGGAAATTAGAACTCGTAACATATAAAGAATCATGATTCATACTAAGCTACTACTCAATAATGTCACTATTCTCATATTTGTAACCCATTTTCTATTTCCTTCCATAATCCAAATCTTTCAACCTCTCAATACTCTAAATAACTTGAATTGATCATAAAACTATTAGACCCTGTATCTTATACGTCGAGTTATTCGCGAAAGAATCGACGTGAGATACAAACCTCGGATTTTAATTTCTAAACTAAAACTAATCGGTTATAAAATTTACTTAGTATAAGAATGTTGTTGGAAATTAGGAACTACTTAATTGTGGTGTTAAGTAAAAATTAGTGGCAACAATGAGCCAATATGAACATTAACATGCCATGTCCAAAAGGTGACTCAAAGTCATCTAAAACAAGGCTATTATGGAAGACATACAAATATGCATTTAATGTTGATTCATCCTCTATACTTTCATTATATTTTGGACAACCAAATTGAAAGGAATAAAGGTGTGAATTTCGGCCAAGGTGGCTGAAAATAAGGCACCCATGTGAGGCATGCATTTGAATATTGAAGGCATCTATTACTTTATGAAAGCATGCATTATTTTATGAAGGCATACAAGTTGGATGAGTCATTGCACATTTAAATATTGACCATTCATCTTTGTATGATTGCAATGGACAAAGGTTAGTGTATGAATCATCCACTAGACATGAAATTGTCTTGTAAACAATTAAATGGAAAGAAGAAGAAAGGAAACAAAGAGTGAGGGTCAGCCATCTAGCCGAAAGTAGAAGGGAAAAGAAATGAAATTTAATGCAAAGTTAATTGAGTGCTCAATGTCATGAGTGGAGCATGTGTTGTGTCCAACTTGTAGGCATCTTGGTGTAATCAAATGGAAGACTAAGAGAGATCATTTTCTCATTTCAACTTCACAACACAAAAATAGAAAACTAGAGAGAGAGAGAGGAGAGCTCTCGGCCAAAGAGATGAAAATTGAGCTCTTTGTGTGTTGATCAAAAAAATATTTCTTCAAGCATTTCAACCCTTTATAAGGTCCCTAGAAACGTGAAGCTATCATTTCAATTCACAAACTCTAGCCAAGTTGAGAAGTCGGATTGTCAAGGTAAGATCTAACTTTCTTTTACATGTGTTAAGGGTGATGTAGATGTGTGAATATAAATTTCATGCATGAAATGATGTGTGTTGATGTTGTAACATGATAGTATACATGAACTTATATATGTTGATGTTGAAGTATGGTTGTAACTTGATGAACATGAATTGCATGCATAAGATCATGAATGTTGGTGTTGGAATGTTAATGTGGTCGTAGGGACTGTTTTAGTGGACATGGTGGACTGATTTTCCTTAGTAATTATTGATGATGCTATCATAGATTGCATGGTAAAAAGAATGAAAAGAATTGGAAGGTTAAAGGTGAAGTTGTGTTAGTATGAATATAAATTGAATCCATGAAATCTTGTGTGAGATGTTGAAGCATGTTGAAACCGTGTAGGGACTGTTTTGTGTGGAAGATAATGAACTGATTTTACTTGATATTTTGATTGTTGTTGTCATGAATTTTATGATGGAAATGAAGGTGTTTAATGGTTGGAGTTGGAACTAAAATCGTTTGTGGGTTGTTGTAAGGATTATAGTGATGTCAAGGTAGCTTAGTTGTGTATGAAGTGATGATGTACATGTCGTGTGGTTGCTGGTCGTAACTTACTGAAATTATATGAAAAGAAGACATGAAATAAGGTGTAAGAATCGTATTTAGTTCGCTTAATATGTTCGTAAACGTTTGCAAGAATTCCGAGCATCTTTATGTTATTGGTAAAGGATTGTTTTGGAAGTGTTGTTGTTTTTGTTAAGTTGGAAAAACTAATTATAATTAAGAGTATACATCATGTTGTCATAGTAATTGGGATGTTATAGAATCATTTTGATGAAGTATTATGACTATAGACTAATGGAATAAAATAGAGGTGTCATAACCGCATGTAAACTATTATCGAATGTTGTAAGGTATGGATTGATTTGTAATCGCATACGGGCTGTTTTGACACGTTGTTGTTGTTCTTATTGAGCTTGGAAGATTAATGATAATTAACATTATGTATTGTGAGGTATGTTGAATGGGCTGTTATAAAGTTGTTACATGCAAACGTTAAGGCTACAAACTATTACGAATAACTTGAGAATGTAGTAGCCGTATGTGAATCGCTATTGAATGTTGTGAATGCGGACTTTTTGGAATATTGTGTGGGCTGTCCGGATTGTTATTGAATGTATAATTATAGATGTGGGATTGATTGTATGTAGTTGGTTTGGCTACAAGAGAAAACGTCGTCTAAACATCTAGAAAGGAGTTACTAACGTTAGAATAAGTTTTGAATCTCCCCGTAGCTTAACCGTAGTTGTTGGCATCTTAATATAGGTTGAAGTATTATTGGGCAGCGTATACATATTGTGTGACAAATAAGCGCTAAAGGTATGTGAAGCTAAACCTTCTTTCTTTTTGGCATGATCGTTGTGAAATGAATATACGATATATATATATATATATATATATATATATATATATATATATATATATATATATATATATATATATATATATATATATATATATATATATATGATTCCAAAGGAATTCCTATTCCTAGAGCCACTTGGATGGCTAATGATCTTGATTCTGATAACTTACATTTTATATATACATTTTGATATGTACATATGATTTCAAAGTTCCATTTTTATATAATCCACAGGGACATCCGAAAGGTAAATGATATGACTATTATTTGAAATTGCGAACGATGGTTCGTGTTGACTAATCTATGGAGTCCTTAAAAACGTTTTGAATTGCATATAGTTTCTCACTACTCTGCTCGTGCATACCTCAATATATCTTTCACCGAGTCCCGGGCCGGGTATGTTATCGTGCATAGTTTCACTGCATTGTTCACCGAGTCCCTCACTAGAGGGCCGGGTACGGTATATATATATATATATATATATATATATATATGATGATATGACGATATGATGATATAATGATATGATGACATGTCATGGCGGCCAGGAGGGCATATGATGATCTTATTCACCGAGTCCCTCATTAAAGGGCCAGGTACGATATATGAATATGTATACGATATATGATATTGACAAATATGATTATGTTACAAAGGCAAGAGTTTTGGTATTCTGGATATTGTACACATTTACTGTACTCCATATTTCAGTTATGATCCTTTTACTGTATTTCACTCTTTATATGCTCAGTACATATTCCGTACTAACCCCCTCTCTTTGGGATGCTGCATTTCATGCTCGCAGGTACAGATAAGCGCTTTGGTGAACCGCCAGTTTAAGACTTCCCTTCTGCTATCTTGGAGAGTTCCGTTGTTCCGGAGCCCAAACTGTGGTATAGATCCTGTTTGATCTAAATATTTGCATATGTTGTTTAAGGGTACGACGGGGCCCTGTCCCATCATATGTTACGTTACTGTTGATACTCTTAGAGGTCTGTGGACATATGTGTGGGTTGTGTATGGGTTCTGTTCAGCTGTGTCTATATGATGTGCTGTAGTATGATGTTCGTCTATAGTGGCAGCCTTGTCGGCTTGCACATGATATTGATATGTGATGGCAGCCTTGTCGGCTTGCTTTTATATGTATAATTATGCGACAAATCTGAGACCATGGTTTGGTCGTTATGAATTTCATATGGGGTCTATTGTGGACTAAACATGTAGCTAACGGGAGTGTATATGGGTGCCCATCTTGGGTACTAGTCACGGCCTACGGGGTTGGGTCGTGACAAAAGTGGTATCAGAGCAGTTCATCCTCGGAGTGTCTACCGATCGTGTCAAGTAGAGTCTTGTTTATCGGTGTGTTGTGCACCACATCTATAAACAGGAAGCTACAGGACATTTAGGATGTCATCATTCCTTCTTATCCTAGATCGTGCGATAGAGCTATATTATTAGGATGATCTTTTCTAACAGACTATTACGTTTATAGCTATGCCTCCGAAGAAAACGACAGCTGCCCAGAAGGGCAAATCGATAGCGGAGAATACTAGCCAGACACAGAGAGTTACCAGGGCTCGCGCCCAGTCTATGCCTGAGGTTGGGTTCCAGTCCGCGAGTTCTGCTACATCGTCAGCTCCAGAGGAACCTGGGACAGCAACAGCTCCGGGTCCGGGGGCGGCTCCACCGCCAGTTACAGAGGACCCAGCACCTGAGCCTCCAACTCCTCAGCCAGGGGCGGAGGATAGAGCTATGAGGGATGCAGTGCAGTTACTCACTAGACTGGTGGCAGGACAGGCTCGCAGGCAAGGTCTAGGGGTTGATCAGATAGATAGACATGACAGTCTGAGAGCCCGTGACTTTCTAAGCTGCAATCCTCCAGAATTTTTCGGGTCAAAGCCCGAGGATGACCCGCAGGAGTTCGTTCGACAGATGCAGCGTACGCTGAAGTTAATTAAGGCTTCTGAGACTGAGTCGGTTGAGTTAGCGTCATATCGACTGCGGGATGTAGCTGTCAACTGGTATGAGTCGTGGGAGTTGTCTAGGGGTGCGGATGCTCCTCCAGCAGTGTGGGACGAGTTTGTAGAGGCCTTCCTTGGCCATTTTCTGCCTCCAGAGATGCGGCGAGCTAGAGTTGATAAATTCTTGCGCCTGAGGCAGAATGGCAGGAGTGTTCGGGATTATAGTCTCGAGTTCGATTCTTTGGCCAGATATGCGCCTATTATTGTAGCTGATATGACCGATAGAATGCATCGATATGTGATGGGGTTGGATCGTTATTTGGTTGATAGCTGTATGGTAATGGCCTCCCAGCCAGGGATGGATATTGCTCGGTTACAGGCGTATGCACAGGGGATGGAGGATCGACATAGGGGGCGTCAGCCTGATAGAGATTATGACAGAGGCCAGCATAAGAGAGCTACATCGGCTGGCTATCCGGATGAATTTCGAGGCAGGCAGCCTCAGCAGCAGCATAGTAAATATCCTTCTCAGCCCGCACGGAGTGCACCTCCGAAATTCTCGGGTAGGAGATTTGATAGTACCGGGTATGCAGGAGCTGGTCAGAGCTCCAAGGCTTCGGGTTCGCAGGTGCCCAGAGGTTCGAGTCAGTCGAGGCCACCCTTACCTCGGTGTTCTCGGTGTGGTAGACCCCATTCTGGGGAGTGTCGTATCGCTACTGGTGCTTGTTTTTCTTGTGGCCGTCAAGGCCATATTATGAGAGAGTGTCCCTATGGGGGTAATCCAGGTGGTGCAGCTCAGCCTACTGGGTCAGTTGCTGGTTCATCTTCTTCTGTTGGCTATGCGCCCTATGGGGCAGGGTTTCCAGGTACCAGCAGGCCGTGGTTGAGGTCGTGGCAGAGCTTCTAGTTCTAGCGGTCCTTCGAACCGCATATATGCTTTGGCTACTAGACAGGATCAGGAGGCGTCACCTAATGTGGTTACAGGTATGCTATCAATTTTCTCTCGAGATGTGTATGCATTGATAGACCCAGGCTCCACATTATCGTATATTTCCCCACTTGTTGCTAGTAGAATTGGGATAAAACCTAAATCGATAGAACCATTTGAGGTAGCTACACCAGTAGGAGATTCTCTTATAGCAAGACAATTATATAGAGACTGTTCGGTGAACATATATAGTCGTTGCACCAAGGAAAATTTGATAGAGCTAGATATGACTGAGTTTGATGTTATTATGGGTATGGATTGGTTAGCTTCTTATTATGCTAACGTTGATTGTAGAGGCAAAATAGTCCGATTTCAGTTCCCAGGAGAGCCAATTATAGAGTGGATGGGGAATACAGCATCGCCGAGGGGTTTGTTTATTTCATACCTCAAGGCGAGGAAGATGGTCAGGAAGGGTTATATTTATCATCTGGTACAGGTACACGACCTGAAGGCAGAGGCGCCGACTTTTTAGTCAGTGCCGGTAGTTAGCGAGTTTCCCGATGTATTCCCAGATGAACTCCCAGGCCTTCCTCCTGAGCGTGAGATAGAGTTCGCGATAGACGTATTACCAGACACTCAACCCATATCTATTCCTCCTTATAGAATGGCACCTGCGGAACTGAAGGAACTGAAGGAGCAACTGAAAGATTTATTAGAAAAGGGCTTCATAAGGCCCAGTACATCACCTTGGGGAGCACCGGTATTATTTGTAAAGAAGAAGGATGGGTCGCTGCGAATGTGTATTGATTATAGGCAGCTGCATAAAGTAACAATAAAGAATAGGTATCCCCTCCCCAGGATCGATGATTTATTGACCAGTTGCAGGGTGCTAAGTGTTTCTCAAAGATAGACTTGCGGTCAGGTTATCACCAGGTGCGGGTAAAGGAGGCAGACATTCCAAAGACTGCATTCAGGACCCGATACGGACATTACGAGTTTAGAGTGATGTCTTTTGGGTTGACCAATGCTCCAGCAGTATTTATGGATCTGATGAACAGAGTGTTCAAGCCATTTCTTGACCTGTTCGTGATTGTATTCATTGATGATATTCTGGTCTACTCACGATCAGAAGATGAGCATGCAGATCACATGAGAACTGTACTTAGGGTGCTCCAGCACAAGAAATTGTATGCTAAGTTCTCTAAATGTGAATTCTGGTTGACTTCAGTAGCATTCTTGGGGCATATTATTGGAGTTGATGGCGTTCGGGTAGATACGCAGAATATTGAGGCGGTGAAGACTTGGCCTATACCTACGACACCTACTGAAGTACGCAGCTCTCTGGGGCTAGCAGGGTATTACAGGAGGTTCGTAGAGAAGTTTGCCTCAATTTCAGCGCCTTTAACGAGGCTAACCCAGAAGGCAGCTAAGTTCCAGTGGACCGACGCTTGCGAGTGGAGTTTCCAGTTACTGAAAGATAAGTTGACTACGACCCCAGTTCTAACTCTTCCTGAGGGACCGGATGGCTATGTCATTTATTGTGATGCTTCCGGTGTTGGGCTAGGTTGTGTGTTGATGCAGCATGGCAAAGTTATAGCCTATGCCTCCCGACAGCTCAAAAAGCACGAAAGAAATTATCCCACCCTTGATCTGGAGTTAGCAGCGGTGATTCATGCCTTAAAAATATGGAGACATTATTTATATGGCGTGCATGTTGACATTTATATAGATCATAAGAGTCTCCAGTACATCTTTAAGCAGAAGGAGCTAAATTTGCGACAGAGGCGGTGGCTAGAGTTGTAGAAGGACTATGATGTTGACATTCTATACCACCCAGGGAAAGCCAATGTTGTAGCAGATGCACTCAGCCGTAGATCTATGGGTAGTTTGGCAGACGTACAACCAGAGCAGAAGGAGATAGTCCGTGAGATTCGCCAGTTAGCAAATTTGGGAGTCCGTTTGGCCGATTCTGATAATGGCAGGGTTTCTATTCGGGGAGTTGCTGAGTCCTCTATCATAGAAGAGATAAAGAGACACCAGTACGAGGACCCTATTCTTGTACATCACAGGGACGCAGCTCTTCAAAAGGAAGAGACCCCATTTGAGGTTGCACCTGACGGAGTACTCAAATACAAGGGTAGATTATATGTACCTGAGGTTGCAGGGTTACGACAACAGGTGATGGGAGAGGCACACTGTGCCCGTTATTCTATTCATCCAGGGTCAATAAAGATGTATCATGACCTCAGATGCTTGTATTGGTGGGATGGCATGAAGAGGGATATAGCAGAATATGTTGCTCAGTGTCCGAATTGTCAGCAAGTCAAGGTCGAGCACCAGAAACCTGGGGGACTATTACAGGAGATGGAGATTCCGACCTGGAAGTGGGAGATGATCAATATGGACTTCGCCATAGGTCGCACTCCGCGAAAATGACTCTGTCTGGGTCATCGTTGATAGGTTGACAAAATCAGCTCACTTTCTTCCAGTCAGGACTACATATTCAGCTGAGGATTATGCCAGGTTGTACCTTAAAGAGATAGTGAGACTTCACGGGGTTCCCACAGCTATTATCTCGGATAGAGGAGCCCAGTTCACAGCTAACTTCTAGAGATCCTTCCAGGAGGGATTGGGGACACAAGTGAGTCTCAGTACGGCGTTTCACCCTCAGACCGACGGACAGGCCGAGCGTACCATTCAGACACTACAAGATATGTTATGGGCTTGTGTTATGGATTTTTGGGGTAGCTGGGATGATCATTTGCCACTTATTGAGTTCGCCTATAATAACAGCTACCATTCAAGTATTCAGATGGCACCGTATGAGGCCTGGTATGGGAGGAAGTGCAGATCACCTATTGGCTGGTTTGATGTTAGTGAGACCAAGTTGATAGGCCCGGATATGATTCAGCAGGCTGTTGATAAAGTGAAGCTTATCCAGGAGGGATTACTGGCAGCCCAGAGTCGGCAGAAATCATATGCAGATAATCGGCGTCGACACTTAGAGTTTCAGGTTGGTGACTGGGTATTCCTGAAGGTGTCGCCCATGAAAGGTGTTATGAGATTTGGCAGGAAAGGGAAGCTAAGCCCGAGATATATTGGACCTTATCAGATTGTCCGTAGAGTAGGACAGGTTGCCTACGAGTTAGACCTACTCACTGATTTGGAAGCAGTGCATCCAGTCTTTCACGTGTCAATGCTTCGCAAATGTAAGGGCGATCCTTCCAGAGTATTCCCCGTAGATGATGTCTAAGTGACAGAGGAATTATCCTACGAGGAGCAGCCTATAGCCATACTTGATCGGCAGGTTAGGAGGTTATGAACTAAGGACGTGGCTTCCGTCAAAGTATTATGGCGAAACAACAATAGGGAAGAGATGACTTGGGAAGCCGAGGAGGAGATGAAAGACAAGTATCCTTACTTGTTCTCTACGCCTACAGGTAACTTCGACTCCTCACTTGATTATATTGATTGTCCGATAAGACTCTATGTTATGACAATAAGGGAAACTTCTTCCAAAAATTCTTATAGGACCTTACGGGACCAATTTAACATTCGAGAACGAATGTTCTAAAGGGAGGGAGAATGTTAGACCCCGTATCTTATACGTCAAGTTATTCGCAAAAGAATCGGCGTGAGATAGAAACCTCGGATTTTAATTTCTAAACTAAAACTAATCGGTTATAAATTTTACTTAGTATAAGAATGTTGTTGGAAATTAGGAACTACTTAATTATGGTGTTAAGTAAAAATTAGTGGCAACAATGAGACAATATGAACATTAACATGCCATGTCCAAAAGATGACTCAAAGTCATCTAAAACAAGGCTATTATGGAAGACATACAAATATGCATTTAATGTTGATTCATCCTCTATACTTTCATAATATTTTGGACAACCAAATTGAAAGGAATAAAGGTGTGAATTTCGGCCAAGGTGGCTGAAAATAAGGCACCCATATGAGGCATGCATTTGAATATTGAAGGCATCTATTACTTTATGAAAGCATGCATTATTTTATAAAGGCATACAAGTTGGATGAGTCATTGCACATTTAAATATTGACCATTCATCTATGTATGATTGCAATGGACAAAGGTTAGTTTATGAATCATCCATTACACATGAAATTGCCTTGTAAACAATTAAATGGAAAGAAGAAGAAAGGAAACAAAGAGTGAGGGTCGGCCATCTAGCCGAAAGTAGAAGGGAAAAGAAATGAAATTTAATGCAAAGTTAATTGAGTGCTCAATGTCATGAGTGGAGCATGTGTTGTGTCCAACTTGTAGGCATCTTAGTGTAATAAAATGGAATAATAAGAGAGATCATTTTCTCATTTCAACTTCACAACACAAAAATAGAAAACTAGAGAGGGATAGAGGAGAGCTCTCGGCCAAAGAGCTGAAAATTGAGCTCTTTGTGTGTTGATCAAAAAAATATTTCTTCAATCATTTCAACCGTTTAGAAGGTCCCTATAAATGTGAAAATAGTCATTGGAGCAACAAGAACCATTATCATTTCAATTCACAAACTCTAGCCAAGTTGAGAAGTCGGATTGTCAAGGTAAGATCTAACTTTCTTTTATATGTGTTAAGGGTGATGTAGATATGTGAATATATGTTTCATGCATGAAATGATGTGTGTTGATGTTGGAACATGATAGTAGACATGAACTTATATATGTTGATGTTGAAGTATGGTTGTAACTTGATGAACATGAATTGCATGCATAAGATCATGAATGTTGGTGTTGGAATGTTAATGTGGCCGTAGGGACTGTTTTAGTGGCCATGGTGGACTGATTTTCCTTAGTAATTATGGATGATGATATCATAGATTGCATGGTAAAAAGAATGAAAAGAATTGGAAGGTTAAAGGTGAAGTTGTGTTAGTATGAATATAAATTGAATCCATGAAATCTTGTGTGAGATGTTGAAGCATGTTGAAACCGTGTAGGGACTGTTTTGTGTGGAAGATAATGAACTGATTTTACTTGATATTTTGATTGTTGTTGTCATGAATTTTATGATGGAAATGAAGGTGTTTAATGGTTGGAGTTGGAACTAAAATCGTTTGTGGGTTGTTGTAAGGATTATAGTGATGACAAGGTAGCTTAATTGCGTATGAAGTGATGATGTACATGTCGTGTGGTTTCTGGTCGTAACTTACTGAAATTATATGAAAAGAAGACATGAAATAAGGTGTAAGAATCGTATGTAGTTCGCTTAATATGTTCGTAAACGTTTGCAAGAATTCCGAGCATCTTTATGTTGTTGGTAAAGGATTGTTTTGGACGTGTTGTTGTTTTTGTTAAGTTGTAAAAACTAATTATAATTAAGAGTATACATCATGTTGTCATAGTAATTGGGCTGTTATAGTGTTACACCTCGGAAATTTCTCCGTACTTGTATGATGAGTGGAATGATGAAGAGTTTGAGTGAATGATGTTTTATTAAGTCGGGAATAGCTAATTAAGAATTTTTTGAAATAAGAAAGTCGCGGAAAAATTTTCAGCCCAGTGATCGTATATGGCACTATACGGCCCGTAAAGTGATTTACGGACCGTATAGTGCAGTCGTCCTCCAACTTGTCAAAAATCTCAACTTTCTGTAAATTGTGAAAATGGTTAAATACGACTTGGAGGACGGCCCGTAAACCGGTATTCTATTCATCCAGGTGCAACCAAGATGTACCACGATCTCAAATTGATGTATTGGTGGGATGGCATGAAGCGAGACATAGCAAAATTTGTAGCACAGTGCCCAAATTGCCAGCAAGTGAAGGCCGAGCATCAAAAGCCAGGAGGCTTATTGCAAGCAATGGAAATTCCTACGTGGAAATGGGAAGAGATTAACATGGATTTTGTTGTAGGACTACCCCGTACGCGGGGGAAGTATGATTCTATATGGGTGATCGTGGATAGACTCACGAAAGCAGCTCATTTTCTCCCCGTTAGAAACACATATTCAGCGGAAGATTATGCTAAATTGTATCTCAAGGAGATTGTACGACTTCACGGTATTTCTTTGGCCATTATCACAGAGGGGCACAGTTCGCAGCCAAGTTCTGGAAGTCCTTCCAAGAAGGTCTAGGTACCCAAGTTAAGCTCAGCACAGCGTTCCACCCGCAGACCGACGGACAAGCCGAGCGTACTATTCAGACCTTGGAAGATATGCTACGAGCGTGTGTGCTGGACTTTGGTGGTAGTTGGGATGAGCATTTGCCTCTTATTGAATTTGCTTATAATAACAGCTATCATTCCAGTATTCAAATGGCCCCATATGAAGCCTTATATAGAAGAAAATGCAGATCTCCAATTGGATGGTTTGAAACCGGAGAAGTACAATTGATAGGCCCCGACTTGATCCAACAAGCAGTTGAAAAGGTTAAAGTGATTCGAGACCGACTGTTAACAGCTCAAAGTCGCCAAAAGTCTTATGCAGATAATCGCCGACGAGACTTGGAATTTCAAGTGGGCGATTGGGTGTTCCTGAAGGTATCGCCGATGAAGGGAGTGATGAGATTTGGCAAGAAGGGAAAGCTAAGTCCCAGATATATCGGACCCTACCAAATCATTCGCAAGGTGAGTCGAGTCGCCTATGAATTGGACTTGCCTTCAGAGCTCGAATCCGTGCATCCAGTATTCCATGTTTCGATGCTCCGCAAGTGTATTGGAGACCCAACGAGAATAGTTCCGGTTGATGATGTGCAAGTAACAGAGAAGCTAACATACGAGGAAATTCCCATTGCCATTTTGGACAGACAAGTACGAAGGCTTCGGAATAAAGAGGTTGCTTCGGTCAAAGTTCTATGGCGGAACAATAATCGGGAAGAAATGACTTGGGAAGCGGAGGAGAAGATGAAATCTATGTACCCCCATTTGTTCCAATCCCCAGAAGAGATTCAATATGAGACGTCGATGGTGTAAGGTATGTATGTTTTAATTTTATGTTTTTGGTCGTGTGTGGCCATAAATGTGTTGATATTGTGATATAGCCCTGTCAGGCGAAGATATTGTGGGTTGTTGTAATGGGAAGGTAGTGTCCAAATTACAAAGGAAACTCTGGCAAAAATTTTCTAGAATTCCCAAGTGTCGAACATTCGAGGACGAATGTTCCAAAAGGGGGGAAGAATGTTACACCTCGGAAATTTCTCCGTACTTGTATGATGAGTGGAATGATGAAGAGTTTGAGTGAATGATGTTTTATTAAGTCGGGAATGGCTAATTAAGAATTTTTGGAAATAAGAAAGTCACGAAAAAATTTTCAGCCCAGTGGTCGTATATGGAACTATACGGCCCGTAAAGTGATTTACGGACCGTATAGTGCAGTCGTCCAGCTTGTCAAAAATCTCAACTTTCTGTAAATTGTGAAAATGGTTAAATACGACTTGGAGGACGGCCCGTAAACTGGTTTACGGACCGTAAACCTCAGTCGTAAATTGCCATAATCCCCAGCCAAACTTTCTATTTCTAGGATGATTAAAAACGACCATGGAGGACGGACCGTAAACCACAATACGGTCCGTAAACTGCAATTTACGACCACTGTTCATCCCGACAAGAATTCATTAAAGATCAGATTTGTGATTTTGAAAGGGGACTTAAGCCTCATTCCAACTCATTATTCATTCAACCAACTCAAGAAACTTCTAGACCTCTCCACATACTTCATCTATAGAAATCCCAAAGAATCAAAGGGAACATCAAGGTCAACAACACTAATTTCATGGAATCAAGAGTAAGAACACGATAAAGGATCATCTAAGTGAAGAAATTTCAAAGAAGGTGGGACTAGGGTTTTGGATAATTGAAGTATTTCAACTTAAGGATTGTTCAACCATCATCCAAGGTAAGTTTCATGATTATTCCATGTTGTTTGAAGTGTTGGAAAGCTTAGACACTTGAAATGTAGAAGAACATAAAAATGGGTCATTATTGAATAAATAGTGACATAAATGAATGACAGTGGAATGGAACTATGAATATTGAAGTGTTGTGAGTACTCATACGTTATAAATGATGTTTATATCATGAAACAAGCATTAAATGCATGAAAACACAAGGATGAGCTAGAAGTAGAAATAAGGGAAAATTGGAGGAAAATGGTGGATTTTGCCAAATGTACGTAAATGACGATTGTAGATTATGATATTGCAAGTAACATTATGAATGTTGGGAGTTAATATAAAACGTGGGAAAAGTGGTATGAGCGAAGGAAGCGTTGTCCGACTTTTCCTAGAATTAGCGACGCGTTCATATAGCTAGCTACTAATGTTGATACGAATTCTCTTATTAAGGTAACGACGTGATATCGACGGAGAACAAGTGAGCGATATCTTAGCTAAACGACCAAGGTATGTGAGGCTATTCCTTCTTTCTAATGGCATGAATCTTTTAGCTTGAATCCCTATTCCTTCCATGAGTTCTTACATTCTAAGAAGTTAAAAGCTTATACCTATGAATAGACATATGAGATGAGTTATACGATATGATGACACTAGAATGATGATGATGTTATTCCTTGCCTACACTCACCTTATGTACTAGTCCTTTCAAGGTGAGGCAAAATGTCCATAATGATTCCATAATGTAACTGGGGGATCACGACCTTACGTCACCCCGATAGAGTAAAGTTGATCATGAGTCTTATATACGCATTATGATAAGATAAGTATTTTATGATAAACATATTACTATGAGTATTTACATTAAGCATGTCATGATTGCATTCACACCGGGCCTAGTTGGCCGGGCAGACACCGCTTCGGCGGGCGGCGATACGGATACACCACGACCTACGGGCGTGGGCAGACACCACTAGTGGGCGGCATGAGATGGTACCCCGGACGCGGGAGGCCTGGACGCGGGCTAATGTTATTGATTATCATACCGTTCCGACATGGACGGGCAGCTTGCATATGATGCATACATGTTATGATGATGAGTATGAGTAAGACAGCATGTATTACTTCATTTATGAATATCAGTCAGATTCAGTTGTCTCATGTTGATGTTATTCCCCTATTATTGATGTCTTCTTTCATTATGTATGCCTCTCATACTCGGTACAATATTCGTACTGACGTCCTTTCTTCGGACGTTGTGTTCATGCCCACAGGTAGACAGGGAGGAGAGCTTGGCCCAGGTCCTCAGTAGCTGTCAGCTGATAGATAGCACTCCATTGTTCAGAGGTGCTTATGGATATTCTTTTGATGTACGAATATATATGCATATTTTGGGCATGACGGAGTCTTGTTCCGTCTATGTATTCATTTGGTTAGTAGAGGCTCGTAGATACGCAGTGTGGGTTAGATGGTCTCACAAGATGTTTTCATATGTATGTATATTATTTTGATGGCCAAGAGGAAAATGTATATAAAGTATTTATGTTTTGATTAAATATGATTTTCCTACAATTGGTATGTAAAATTGATAAAAAAGTATTAAATGAGCAAGATAAGTAGTAGAGTGAGCGGTGCTCGGTAACTAGCTCCGGGTACCCGTCGCGGCCCCTAGCTGGGTCGTGACATATAGAATCATTTTGATGAATTATTACGACTATAGACTAATGAGAATAAAATAGAGGTGTCATAACCGCATGTAAACTATTATCGAATGTTGTAAGGTATGGATTGATTTGAAATTGCATACGGGTTGTTTTGACACGTTGTTGTTGTTCTTATTGAGCTTGGAAGATTAATGATAATTAAGATTATGCATTGTGAGGTATGTTGAATGGGCTGTTATAAAGTTGTTACATGCAAACGTTAAGGCTACAAACTATTACGAATAACTTGAGAATGTAGTAGCCGTATGTGAATCGCTATTGAATGTTGTGAATGCGGACTGTTTGGAATGTTGTGTGGGCTGTCCGGATTGGTATTGAATGTATAATTATAGATGTGGGATTGGTTGTATGTAGTTGGTTTGGCTACAAGAGAAAACGTCGTCTAAACATCTAGAAAGGAGTTACTAACGTTAGAATACATTTTGAATCTCCCCGTAGCTTAACCGTAGTTGTTGGCGTCTTAATATAGGTTGAAGTATTATTGGGCAGCGTATACATATTGTGTGACAAATAAGCGCTAAAGGTATGTGAAGCTAAACCTTCTTTCTTTTTGGCATGATCGTTGTGAAATGAATATACGATATATATTGATATGTACATATGATTTCAAAGTTCCATACGATATATATATGATTCCAAAGGAATTCCTATTCCTAGAGCCACTAGGATGGCTAATGATCTTGATTCTCATAACTTACATTTTATATATACATTTTGATATGTACATATGATTTCAAAGTTCCATTTTGATATAATCCACAGGGACATCCGAAAGGTAAATGATATGACTATTATTTGAAATTGCGAACGATGGTTCGTGTTGACTATTCTATGGAGTCCTTAAAAACGTTTTGAATTGCATATAGTTTCTCACTACTCTGCTCGTGCATACCTCAATATATCTTTCACCGAGTCCCGGGCCGGGTATGTTGTCGTGCACAGTTTCACTGCATTGTTCACCGAGTCCCTCACTAGAGGGTCGGGTACGGTATATATATATATGATGATATGATGATATGACGATATGATGATATAATGATATGATGACATATCATGGCGGCCAGGAGGGCATATGATGATCTTATTCACCGAGTCCCTCATTAAAGGGCCGGGTACGATATATGAATATGTATACGATATATGATATTGACAAATATGATTATGTTACAAAGGCAAGTGTTTTGGTATTCTGGATATTGTACACATTTACTGTACTCCATATTTCAGTTGTGATCCTTTTACTGTATTTCACTCTTTATATGCTCAGTACATATTCCGTACTGACCCCCTTTCTTCGGGGGGCTGCGTTTCATGCCCGCAGGTACAGATATGTGCTTTGGTGAACCGCCAATTTAAGACTTCCCTTCTGCTATCTTGGAGAGTTCCGTTGTTCCGGAGCCCAGACTTTGGTATAGATCCTGTTTGATCTAAATATATGCATATGTTGTTTAAGGGTATGACGGGGCCCTGTCCCGTCATATGTTACGTTACTGTTGATACTCTTAGAGGTCTGTGGACATATGTGTGGGTTGTGTATGGGTTCTGTTCAGCTGTGTCTATATGATGTGCTGTGGTATGATGTTCGTCTATAGTGGCAGCCTTGTCGGCTTGCTTTTATATGTATAATTATGCGAAAAATCTGAGACCATGGTTTGGTCGTTATGAATTCCATATGGTGTCTATTGTGGACTGAACATGTAGCTAATGGGAGTGTATATGGGTGCCCATCTTGGGTACTAGTCACGGCCTACAGGGTTGGGTCGTGACAAAAACTTACCTTTGATAGTGTAGGACTACGTTTTGGATGAAAATGCCTCACTTGAAGAAAAACCCTAGCTTCATCTTCCAAGAGATTCTTCACTTAAAACAACCCTAGAGAACTCCCTTACACTTGATTTCCTTGGTTTGATGAAGTTGATCTTTGATTTATCTTGGATTCTTGAAAATGAAATGTGTGGAACGTTCTAGAGACTTGGAGAGAAGTGGAGAAGTGATAAAAATGAGATTAATGAAGTGGAACATCTTTTTATACTTGAGAATAACTCAGCCCGTCGGGACTTATACGGACCACTTATACGGTCCGTATAAGTGACCATGGTTTACCATCATGGAAAACATCCTTCCTGTTCGGTTATACGAACCGTATAAAGTTTTACGGACCGTATAAGTGGTCGTATAACTCCACTTCCTGAAATTAATTCCGTCGTTTCGTTTGATCTCCAATCTTTATGGAACCTTCTTAACACTTGTTTAACACTTATTAGCAATCTAAGGAGCATTATAACTTCTTCTCAAGACATTTATTAAATCGCCACTAGCTTGGTACTTTACTAAACTCTACCGAACACAACGTATACTTCACCTTTCTTAATGAACTTTCTTCTCTTGCTTCCAGCGTCTTTGAAATCTTAATTAGAATTGTTAAGTAACCTTTATTACTTGTAGGGACATCACATATGCATCACCCTGCACTAGTCCATTCACCGTGCAACAACATGAAATTTTTTCCGAGGTGTAACATTCTTCCCCCTTTTAAAAACATTCGTCCTCGAATGTTAAGTTCTCGGGAATTGTACGAAAATTTTGCCAGAGTTTCCCCTGTAATATGGCGTTACCACCTTGTCACAACAGCCGATAATAATCATGCCTCACAGGGCCACAATGCAATAGTAATAAATTTATGGCCACACACGACCAAAAGCATGAAAAGAAACCATACATACCTCATAATGTTGATGTCTCATCTTGGATCTCTTCCGGGGGTGGAAACAGGTGTGGGTACTTGGACTTCATATTTTCCTCTGCTTCCCAAGTCATTTGTTCTCAGTTATTGTTTCGCCACAAGACTTTGACTGAAGCTACTTCCTTGTTTCTATGTCTCCGTACTTGTCTGCCTAGTATAGCAATGGGTACCTCTTCATAAGTCAACTTTTCCGTCACTTGAACATCATCTACCGACACGATCCCAGTAGGATCTCCGACACATTTTTGGAGCATTGACACGAGAAAAACTGGATGGACTGATTCAAGTTCCGAGGGTAAGTCCAGTTCATAAGCTACTTGACCCACCTTGCGGACAATCTTATAAGGTCCAATGTACCGGGGACTTAGTTTTTCCTTCTTACCAAACCTCATCGCACCTTTCATCAGTGATACCTTTAGGAATACCCAATAATTAACTTGGAATTCTAAATCTCACCAACGGTTGTCCGCATAAGATTTCTGATGACTTTGGGCTGTTAATAGTCGATTTCGGATAACCTTGACCTTTCCTACGGCTTATTGAGTCAACTCAGGGCCTATTAGTTGTACCTCTCCTACTTCAAACCACCCAATTAGGGATCTACACTTTCTTCTATACAGAGTTTCATACGGGGCCATCTGAACACTGGAATGGTAGCTATTGTTGTAAGCAAAATCAATAAGGGGTAAGTGGTCATCCCAACTACCACCGAAATCTTGCACACATGCCCATAACAGATCTTCCAAGGTCTGAATAGTGCGTTCGGCTTGCCCATCAGTTTGTGGATGAAATGCTGTACTAAGCCTTACCTGAGTACCCAAACCTTCTTGAAAGATTTCCAGAACTTAGCTGTAAATTGTGCTCCTCAATCTGTGATAATAGACATCGGGACACCATGAGTCGCACTATCTCCTTAAGGTATAACCATGCATAATCTCCTGCTGAATATGTGGTTCTGACTGGAAGAAAATGAGCTGATTTCGTGAGTCTGTCCACGATCACCCATATGGAGTCATACTTGCTTTGGGAATGAGGTAACCCTACAATGAATTCCATATTAATCACTTCCCATTTTCAGGTTGGGATTTCCATTGCTTGCAATAATCCTCCTGGCTTTTGATGTTCAATCTTCACTCGTTGGCAATTTCGACATTGAGCTACAAATTCTACTATGTCCTTATTCATTCCATCCCACCAATACATTAGCGATCGTGATACATCTTTGTCGCTCTCGGGTGAATAGAATACCGAGAGAAATGAGCTTCTACTAGAATTCAACGACGTAATTCCGCAACATCCAGAACACATAGCCTGTCTCAGTATCTAAGAACTCCATCTATATAAACTTCAAATAAAGACTTCTCTTTCTCATGAAATGTATCTCTATAGTGGCTCAACTGAGGATCTTCATATTGACGCTCTTTCACCTCCACATCTAAAGAGGAAACAGCTGGGTTGTGAATACCAATTCCTGCATTGCCTAAATCAATTAGACGAACCCCAAGGCTGGCTAGCAGGTGGAGCTCATGGATTAATTCTTTCTTTTTCGAAGGGACATCACATAGACTACCCATTGATTTGCGGTTAAGTGCATCAGCTACTACATTCGCCTTTCCATAATGATATAAAATACTCACATCATAATCCTTCATCAATTCTAACCACCGCCTCTGCCGGAGATTTAATTCTTTCTACTTGAAAATATACTGGAGAATTTTGTGATCGGTATAAATATCAACATGCACGCCATACAAATAGTGTCTCCATATCTTTAATGCATAGATAACAGCAGCCAATTCAAGGTCATGGGTCGGATAATTCTTTTAATGTTTCCGTAACTGCCTTGAAGCATAGGCAATGACTTTTCCGCGCTGCATCAATATGCAACCTAACCCAACACCAGAGGCATCGCAATACACAACATAACCATCTGGCCCTTCTGGGAGTGTCATGACTGGGGCTGAAGTTAATATATACTTCAATTCTTGGAAACTACATTCACAAGCATCAGTCCATTGAAATTTTGCTGATTTCTGAGTTAGCTTCGTCAATGGTGCTGAAACAGAGGAAAATCCTTCCACGAATCTTCTATAGTAACCTGCCAATCCCAGAAAACTACGAACTTCTGTAGGCGTTGTAGGCGTTGGCCAAGTCTTTACAGCCTCTATTTTCTGAGTATCAACCCGAATGCCATCAGCTGAAATAATGTGGCCTAGAAAAGTTACAGAATTTAACCAAAACTCACATTTTGAAAATTTTGCATACAATTCACGAGTTCAGAGAATCCCAAGGACAATACGCAAATGGTCTTCATGCTCTGATTATGTCCGAGAGTATACTAGAATATCATTAATAAACACGATCACAAACAGATCTAAGAGAAGCCTGAATACATTATTCATCAAATTCATAAACAAAGCCGGAGCATTAGTTAACCCAAATGACATCACCCGAAATTCATAATGGCCATATCTCGTTCGGAAAGATGTTTTGGCAATATCTTCTTCTCTAACTCTCACTTGATGATAACCTAACCTCAGATCTATTTTAGAAAACCACTTGGCACCCTGTAATTGGTCAAACAAATCATCAATTCTCGGGAGAGGATATTTATTCTTTATCGTCACCTTATTCAGCTGTCTATAATCAATGCACATCCGCAGGGAACCAACTTTCTTCCTCACAAATAGGACTGGTGCTCCCCACGGTGATGTACTGGACCTAATAAACCTCTTCTCAAGAAAATATTTCAGTTGTGCTTTTAGCTCTTTCAATTCTGCAGGAGCCATTCGGTAAGGAGGAATAGATATAGGCTTAGTGTCCGGCAATACATCAATAGAAAAATCAATCTCTCTTTCCGGAGGAAGGCCTGGAAGTTCATCTAGAAATACATCCGGGAATTCATTCACTACCAGGACGGATTGAAAAGTCGGTGGCTCTGCTTCGGTGTCATGAACTCGGACTAAATTATAAATATAGCCTTTAGCTATCATCTTCCTTGCCTTAAGGTAGGAAATAAACCTACCTTGGAGAGATGTTGTATTACCTTTCCATTCTAGTGTGGGTTCTTTCGGAAATTGGAATCGAACTACTTTCATCCTGCAATCGACATTAGCATAAGAAGAGGCCAACCAATCCATACCCATAATCACATCAAAATCTAACATTTCTAGTTCAACTAAATCAACTTTAGTCCGACGATCACATACCGCAATTACACAATTCTTGTATACTTATCTAGTTATCACTGTATCACCAACCAGAGTAGATACCTCAAAAGGTTTAATTGGCTCGGGTTTCACCCCAATTCGATCAGCAATATAAGGAGTAATATAAGACAACGTTGAACCCGGATCTATCAATGCATAAACCTCATGAAAGAATATATATATATATATATAACCACATCCAGGGAGGACGCAAGATCCTTGCGTCCGGCTAGAGCAATAAATACGAGGTTGGGTGCCACCTGAACTGGACGCTCTTCTCCTGCCCCTACCGCGGCCTGCTAGAATCTGGGGAGTCTGCCCTATCGGGCGCACAGTCAAAGATGAACCAGTTGCTGATCCTGTGGGCTGAACCCCAACTTTACCACTCACCGATGGACAGTCTCGCATCATGTGCTCAACCTGACCACAGGCATAGCAAGCATCTGAACCTCGGCGACACTGACCAGAATGTAATTTACCGCACTGGCTATATCGCGGCACGGTGGTCTCCGCTGGCTAAGATCGCTTCCAAACTGGGAACCTGAAGCTCTTGAGCTCTGACCCTGTCCTGAATGAATGGGGCAGTCAAATCTCCTGCCTACAAATCGAGGAGGTGCACTAGTTGCCGACTGGCCTGAATATCTAGAATGTGACTGTCTCAATCCCCCTCTATAATCGCTACCGACACCAATAGATCTGGCCCTCTTACTCTGCCTTCTATCAATATCACGCTCACCCCTCTGTGGCTGTTGTTGCTCTTCTAAATTCTGGACATGGGCCTGAACACGGGAAATATCCATCCCCTCTTGCAATGAAGCTGTCAAGCAATCTTTAAACAAGTGTGGCCCTAAGCCACTCACCAACCTATGTACTCTGTCTCCCATGCCAGCCACCATAGTCGAAGCATATCTATCTAATGAATTAAAGTGAAGGCTATACTCCCGCGCACTCATATTCCCCTGCTTCAAATTTAAGAATCTATCCGCTCTATCACGATGGACCTCGAGTGGCGAATAATGACGAATGAAAGCATCTACAAATTCTTGCTAAACTGGGGGAGGTGCATTTTATCTTCTTGAGGATATTCAATTATTATACTAAAGAACCACCACATCCCGGAGTCTATAAGATGCCAACTCCACAGATTCAGTTTCGGAGGTATGGATAATTTTCAATGTTCTAAACATCTCATCAATAAAACCTTGCGGGTCTTCATCCGGCTATGACCCGAAAAACTCTAGAGGGTTTAAACTTATAAAATCCCGGGCTTGAGTACTAGCCACCCTGTCGCTTGGACCCGTACTCGGCCGCTGTGCCTGAGCGGCAACTAGCTGTGTCAATAGCTGAATAGCTTCGGTCATTTGTTGACCCGAAGCAGTCGGTGGAGGAACTGGAGGCATAGGAGCCGGAACTAAAGCCCACTCTTGTTCTTCTAGAGCAGGCGGATTGGAAGAGGCATTAGATGGAGCCTCATTATGAGATTTGCCTTCTTCTATATCCGTTGGTGGCTCTCTCTCCACTCACTGTGCTGTAGTTGTCACGACCCAACTAGGGGCCGTGACGAGTACCCGATACTTGTACCGAGTACCCCTTAGCTATCCTGTATAAACAGTGCCATATTTTTTTTTTCACATTAACATTAGCGGTAAACTTTCTAGTATCGCGTTACACCGGAATGCGAACCATTCAGAATACAATACACTAAAATGTACATAGCGGACTGCGTATATCTGTCTACGAGCCTCTAGACATAGTACATTTATACAGAGAAAGGGCCGAGTACTGTCGCGCCCGAAAATACATACACAAAATAGTACCAATGATATGAGGCTCCGGAACGACTGGAGTGCTGCCCAATGCTGCAGATAGAGCCCTAGAAACCCGGTCCGTATACCTGCTGACCTGCGCGGCATGAACGCAGCGTCCACAAGAAGGGACGTCAGTACGAATAATGTACCGAGTATGTAAGGCATGGAAAACAATGCAAGCAGTAACATAGAGTGCGATCAATAATAATATCACGGAGCCATAGGGCGTATAACGAGGCAAGAACGTAACCTGTACATAGGGAGGCCCCTTTTCAGGCTGGCTATCGTATAGGCTTGCCTTTTCGTCTTTGAAACATTTCTTTTCATAGGCATAGGAGTCAACATTTTTATATTACTTATTCTCGTGTACAGAAAACAGTACATTTCAGTATCGGTATCTTTTGCTCACATTTACAGACGCCGAATACAATCGGCTCTCCCAACCCCCTCGGTGTCCCTTATTCATGTATACAGAAAACAGTACAATTCAGTAGACAGTATCTTTCATTTACATTTACAGACGCCGAATACAATCGGCTCTCCCAACCCCCTCCCCAACGATGACCCAACATATTACATCATATATATATATATATATATATATATATATATATATATATACAGACGCCGCGTATGGTTCATCCCATATCCCGCGTCCGGGCATCCCGCGTCCAGGATGGAATCCAGCTGAATCAGGTGGTGATATAACAGTGGCCCTTTCCTTTTTCCCCACATACACATACATATACATTTACTCATCTTTTATGCATATACATGTCTTATATACATTTACTTTACCATATATATATACATACCCATACACGTATACCCGTTTTATGTACCTATATCATATAAGTGCACACAAGAGAGCCAAGGAAAATCATGTATCCATCGGAGTGACATAAGGTCGGAGACCTCCGATTACATTACGGAATGCTAGTGATAGCTTCGTCTCACCTTGAAGGAACAAGTATTTTAAGGCGAGACTATCAACGGAGAATAGTGTTACAGTAACCGAAAACGAAATCTTAAGCATTTTAGATGACAGTCATAGGTTTTGGAATCTTAGAAAATAAAGTTATAACTAGAAAATATAAATATGATTCAAAAATTAGTTTATCGCTTTCATGTTTATATTAGGTACTTGGCTTAGCCGTAGAGTCGTTCCGGTCGTACTTATCATAGCTACATTCTCTTGTCCGACATTGTCATTATCATTATCATCATAGAAACACTCCCGCTGGAGTAGTCATAGTACTTATCACTTGGTGACGAAATCGGGATCAAAGGCCCCCTTTTGATTCACTTCAAGTACGTTAACCAAGATTATAGGAAATCCGAGAGTAACGGGCCCACCTCGGGCCGGACGAGGTAGCGTATACAATTTACCCATATTACGTGTCATAGCGTTACTTGTATGGGTCTTAGGGTGATCGGGTCCCACTTAGGCAAGTTATAGGGGTCTAGAAGGTCTTTTCATCATTTTGCACACTTTCTACTTCAATTCAATTGAACGAAAAGTTGAAAACTTTAGGTGCGGATTCCGGGGATTAGGGTTGTCCCCGAGGTTCGTACCCGACTTATTATATCTAAGACATGCCATAGAAAGAAGGGTGAAGCCTTACATACCTCTTTCCGCTCCTTTAGCTATTCCAAATTCGCGTGGCAATCTCGTCAAAATCTGCGAATTGGTCATTTTTACCAAAACTTTCATTAGTATACTTTGAGTTAGAACCTTAAGGAAACACTTTGCTACCGAAATTTCGGCAGCATTTCCTCTGTAAATGTACCATCCTCGACATTCAACATGGCCAAATTCTCATCAAACACAATCCGGGAATTCAAACCCGGCCAAACTATTAACAAAATTCCACAATCATACTAGGAATTCACACATTCCAATCAAGACACACGATTTCAATTTACTATTTTCTTCAAACCTTCCGACTCCAATGAACACGATAGCAATCTTATGACATATTCCAACAACACCATTCTACTATCATTATACTTCATACATGCAAGAACATAACATTTAATTTACATAATCTTCCAATCACCAATGCTTCGCCAAACTTATCAAGTCTTTACTTGCGATATGTAATCTACAACATAACGACTAAAACATTAAATATAACTTGCTCGTTATTCTTCAACAATTCAACCCATACACGACTACATATACTATATACACCATGCATACTCACGGCTCCAACATACATGTACACTACAATTTCTCCAAACTCATTCAATTTCCATTTTCTACATATCATTCACAACCAAACACTAGACAACATGATTGAAATATGATTCCTACACATACATATATATATATGCTACCTCACGGCCAACATGCTATATTTATTTCCTTCAGGAATTTCATTCATTTTAACATACTACAACACATATAAACCTTCATAACACATAAAACAAGATTAAAACTCACCTTTCTTCTTCAACTCCTCAACTTGCCTAAAGTGGTAGATAGAGAAAACGATCAATCCAACGCTTCTAACAACACTCCCACGTTAACAAGCACCTTTCAATTAGCAAGTTTGCACCAAGAAACTAATTTTTTGATGGCTCCAATTTGATCTTGAATTTCCAAGGGTTGGCCGAACCCCTCCTTCTTTTTCTTTCTTCTATTCTTTTGTTTTTGTTCTTATCCTTTTCTTGTCTTGAATTGGAAGATAATACATACATATATATATATATATATATATATATATATATCCCAAGCATGTGAGGGGCACATGCCCCTCTCTAGAAAACTCCCCAATTTTCTTGATTTTTCTTCCTTTTTTTTTTGGATTGTTTTATTTGGTCAAAGAAGACCAAATGTTTTTATTGATACACTTTGGCCCCCAAAGCAATGTGGGCATATACTTATGCCACACAACCAACATGGAAATTTTTATAAACTTTCGAAACTTTTGTGAAATTCCCATTTTGCCCCTCGACTCTTCTCATTATTACCACAAGTCATTTTGTGAATTCCCCTTTATGCTCTTAACCATTCTCATTGTCTTCACTTCTAAATTTTTTTCATAAACAACTCATGTGTCAAACACATAAAATATTGCTATGCTTGTTGTCTCCCCGCGATTGTCTTGAATTGTCCGATTGCACAAAACGCGGGATATAACAGTAGTAACCTTGCCCTTCTGGGCGGCGGTACCTTTTCTCTTTACCGGCATCGCTGAAATCATAACGCACAATTAGGGAGGAGAAAATCTTATAACATGGCTCTATGGCACGATCTAATAAGAAGAAGAATGGTCATTTTTCCTAAATACCCTGCAGCCTCTTATTTATAAATGTGGCGCGCTTCACACCTATAAACGAGACCCTGTTAGACACGGCTCATAGACACACCCTAGGACGGAACTGCTCCGATACCACTTTTGTCACAACTCGACTAGGGGCCATGACGGGTACCCGGAGCTGACTATCGAGCACCACTCTTTATGCTATTCATCATACTTATCCTGCATACATTTATTGTCCTCACACATCTATCTATAGGGAAAATTATTTTCACTTTCAAACATATCTACATTTATATAGATAAGCCCTTCGGCTATCAAAAATGATATACAAGAAGACATTGTGATCATCATGTGCCATTAACTACCCACACATACGCATCTATGAGCCTCTACTAGAGTACTAGACTTAAGGACGGGACAGGACCCCGTTGTGCCCAAATATGTACACAAAAGACTATATCAAAATAGCACCTCCGGAATAATAGAGTGCTCCTGTAAATCTGCTGATAGCTCCTATGAATCTGGGCCACCTCCCTGTCTACCTGTGGGCATGAACACAGCGTCCAAAAAGAAAGGGCGTCAGTAGGAATATTGCACTGAGTATGTAAAGCATAAATAATAATAATATATCGATGAAATAAGGAGACATCAAGTGAGGAACAACCTGTAACTGACTATCACTTAAGACTTGAATAATGCATGCTAACTTACTTCATAAACTTCATCATGTCATATATAAATATATATATATATCTTGGAAATCATGTAACTTAGTAATTACACTTGTAAACAAACCAGTTCTTTACCCAAAGGGAAAAAGACAAGGAGTTCAACATGATTCTAGACTTACAATACAACTTAAAAGATGTATGAAACTCAGACAGAAATAGTTATGTAGGGAAATGAGGTAGACATCATAGATGAAAACAAAAGTTATTTGACATATATTGAACATGCATTCATTTCATGCTGTAGGGACCTATGCTTACCCTCAAAATAGTTTCATTAAAGGACATATAAGATTCAAATCTAAACCATTTCCCAGTTTCTCTTTGATAGACCTGGACTCATGTTCATTTCTTTTACTCTTGAAAAAATAGTTTCTTTATTAAAGAACAGAAGAAAATTATACTCATTCATTTATATTCAACAGAAACTAGAAATTGTAAGGCATAGGATTGCACACACATGAGCTGAGAGATTCAAGAATTAGATGTCACGACCCGTCTAGGGGCCGTGACGAGTACCCGATACTTGTACCGAGCACCCCTTGTCTATCGTTTTACCTTTACCTCTTAGCAAGCCATGTAAACAGAGCCATTGTTTTTAACATTAACATTAGCGGCGTCATTCTGAACATAGACTAATAAACTTCGTTATCACTTATACATCAACATTAGCATGCCAAAACACCATATACTTAACTATACTTAACTGACTGTACATATCTGTCTACGAGCCTCTAGACGTAGTACACTTATACATAGAAAGGGCTGAGTACTGCCATGCCCGAATATATATACACAAAATAGTACCAAGGAAGTGAGGCTCCGGAATAACTGGAGCACTGTCAACACTGCTGGTAGAGCTTCTAAGGATCAAATCCGCCTGTCTGCTGACCTGCGCGGCATGAAACGCAGCGTCCACAAGAAGGGACGTCAGTACGAATAGTGTACCGAGTATGTAAGGCATGAATAGTAATATACAGAAAATATGAATCATGTATAATGACATAAGAGAGTTACAACACATGTCCTGGGATAGAAACATAACCTGTATATATATATACCCTTGGCAGGTGCTATGCGTACTTAGCTTTCCTTTAAGAATCTTTCCTTGTTCATATACATATACATATAAAATAGGACATCTCATATTGCCGAGGCGTCGGCAGCCGATCCATTTAACCATAAATATACACATCCCGCGTCCGGGACGATATCATATCATGTAATGCCAACTGATCAGGTGGATATGCGTTCATAACGCTCTGCCCTTACCTCCATTTTCCCCGTATACACATGCATATATCATGTACATATATCAGCGTCTATAGCGCTCTAGCTCTTTTATCATATACATATATGTGTGTCGTGTAGGTACATCAGCGTCTATAGTGCTCTAGCTCTTTCGTCATGTGCATGTTTTAAAAAAATATATACACATATCTTACATACATTTACATGTCTTATATGCGATACGTATCCTATATACATATGTCTCATAGGCACGCAGGAAAGCCCAAAGAAGAATCATGTAGTCATCGGAGTGACGTAAGGTCGGTGACCTCCAATTATATTATAGAATACTCGTGATCGCTTTGTCTCACCTTGAAGGAACGAGTATTTTAAGGTGAGACTACCAACGGGGAATAATATTAAAGTAAACGTAGAATGAAATCGGGGCATCATAGATGACGGTTCATAGACTTTGAAATCTTTTAGAAAATAAAGTCATAGCTAGGAAATATAAATAAGATTCAAAAATTAGTTTATCATTTTCATGTTTACATAAGATACTTAGCTTAGTCATCTTAGTCATAGAGTCGTTCCGGTAGTACGTATCATAGGCATATTCTCTTATCTAACATCATTGTTATCATTATCGTCATGAAAGTGCCCTCGTTAGAGGAGTCATAGTATTTATCATTTGGTATCGAAATCGGGATCAAAGGTTCCCTTTGGATTCACTTCAAGTAAGTCAAGCAAGACTGTAAGGAAAAATCCGAGAGTAGCGGGCCCACCTCGGGTCGGATGAGGTAGCGTATACGATTTACGTATGTTACGTGTCATAGCGTTACTTGTGAGGGTCTTAGGGTAATCGGGTCCCATTTATACAAGTTCTAAGGGTGTAGGAGGTTTTTCCAACAATTGGCACACTTTCTAGTTCAATTCTATTGAACAAAAAGTGGAAAACTTTAGGTGCGGATTCCGGGGAACCGAGTTGTCCCCGAGGCTCGTACCCAACTTATTTCAACTAAGACATGCCATAGAAAGAAGGGTGAAGCCTTACATACCTCTTTCCGCTTCTTTTGCTATTCCGAATTCACGTTGCAATCTCGTCAAAATCTGCAAATTGGTCACATTTACCCAAACTTTCATTAGGGTACTTAGAGTTAGAATCTTAAGGAACCACTTGGCTACCGAAATTTTGGCAGCACTTCCTCTGTAAATATACCATCCTCAACATTCAACATAGCCAAATTCTCATCAATCACGATCCGGGAATTCAAACCCGGCCAAACTATTAACATAATTCAACAATCACACTAAAAATTCACATATTCCATTCAAGGTGCATTCCAACACTTCAATTAACATTCTACCTCCTTCAATACTCTCCAATTCCAATGAAACAACAATAACCTTATAATACATATATTCCAACAACATCATAGTAATACCATTACATGTCTTCCATACAAAAACATTATTTTCAATTTACACAAACTTCCAATTGCCAATACTTCACCAAACTTGTCAAGTCTTTATTTGCGATATAACATCTACAACACAACGATTAAGATATTAATTACAACTCGCTCATTATTCTTTCACAACTCACCAATATACACGACTATACATCAAGTATACTGTTACATCCGACGTTTTTGCTTATTCAAAAATTCAAGATAAATTGACTTGTAATGAATAAGGCCACAATTGGACATTTCTTGGTGTGAATGTGCCGGTTATAAATACGTGGGTGTGGAATTACGGAAGGAGGCCAAGGGCAAAATTGGAATTTTGGGAACTTGCTTCATGAATTACAAAATAAAGCCAATTGGACTCAAAAAAAAAAATAAGAAAGTGAGGCCCAAATTTAAGGGCCCAACCGGCCACACCATTGATCCAAGCCCATGGATTAATTAAATTCCATGGGAAATTATATATCATGGATAAGTATCAAGAAGTTTCAAGAAAAAGGAAAACAAGAACAACAACAAAAAGAACAAGAGGGTTCGGGTGAGAGAGAGAAAAAGAAAGAAAAGAAAGAAAAAATTTTGGAGCCTAATCCTTGAGTTTAAAATTCAATTCTTGTTGGAATATTACCAAGTGAGAAGCCCTCTACAAGTTGATATAAGTATTGTGGCAAGAAAGCAATTTTATCCTCCAAGTGAAGAACTTGAAGAAAGGTAAGGATTTTATGCTTTTGATATGTTATGGAAGGTATATGTATGTTGTAGTATGTGTGAATGAATGAAAAACATGGAAATTTTGTGTGTTGAAAAATATGCATGTTGGCCGAATACATGTACATGTATTACATGTCTTGGATGATTTGAATTCATGTTGTAATTTAGTTGTAGTATGGTGGAAATTGTATTAGAAATGGAAGTGGAATGAATTAGTGAAAATGGAAGAATGTAGGAGGTGGCCGTGTGGTATTGTTATGTGTTGATGGAGTATGAATTTGATCTTGTTTGTATGTTAAGTATGTTATGGTGAAGTGAATGGAAAGATAACAATCTTTATTGTCTTGGAAAAATGGTTATCAAGTTGTTGTAGGAAAGTATGCAACTTTGTTATGATTTATGTAAAAATGGAAATGAATGTATCAAGAGGCAAATTATGATTATTGTTGATGAATTTGGAAGATGGAATTGTATAATGAACTTGTATGTTGAAGGTTAGGAGAATTGGATAAATTGTGGCTTTGATGGAAAGTTTGTAAGTTTGCATATCTTATGTATATCTTGTGAGAATGGTATGATATGCCTCCAAATCGTGTTGTAATGAATTTGATGGGTAATGAACATCAAAATAATAAGTTTGGTTTGGAAGTGAAAGGTCGGAACGGAAAATGTTAAGTTATGACGGAAAGTTGGCAAATTGTGCCTTATTATGTATTTTGAGCTACTTGTCGTTATTATGAATATTGTTGTTGGGTTGTGTTGATTGTTTGGCTGTGTTTAACTTTTGGGGATGTCATATATACAGAGGAAATGCTGCCGAAATTTCGGTAGGCAAGTATGTGTTAAGTTTGGACTATGGAAAAGTTGAAACTAACAAATGGTAAACTTGACCATTTCTATATTTTGGACGAACTTGGGATCGACGCCAAGCGAGCGTGAGGCGCTATCGAGGTATGTGAAGCATTTCCCTTTGTTCCTAGGCATGTTCTGGATGTGATAGGCTCGGCCGCGAGCCTTAAGTACGACTCCGTTCCCCGGAATTCGAGACGGAAAACCGCTCCAATTCCTTCAATTCAATTGAAGCTATTTTCTTACAAATTGCCTGTAAAGTGAGTTTTTGTACAAAACTTCCCTAAACGGAGTCGGAACACTTCCAAACGATTATGGATGACCTCATAAGGTCTATTAGCGATAATTTACATATGTTGCCTCGAGTTGGTCCGAGGCGGGCCCGCAAGGCCCGATATCTTCTGTAATACTTTAAATACTTCCGTTTTGTCCGATTTTCTCAGAAACCATCTGAACTATTATTTTGATTATGATACAACTATTTTTATGAAATTCTTACAAAATAATTTCTGAACATCTGAGAATCTGATTCTGATAATAATCTGTCGTGCCTTCCCAAGTAGGATCTAGGCGCGTACTATGCATACTATCCGTATACTCTGATTTTGACTCGCCGTTTGGCACCCTTCAGTTTGATTGAGTCTGTATGTTGAGTCTGTATGTAAGTAGTTTCTCATTTATCGGTTCGTGTCTGTCTCAATGCATTCCTTCACTGCGTCCCGGGCCAGGTTCTGTTATCGTGCATATTTCTCTGCATTGTTCACCGCGTCCCTCGGCGTACGGGCCGGGATCTGTATGTCTGTATGATATTATGATCTGTGTATGGGGATGGCGGCCAGGATGGCATATGATCTGATCTGATTCTGTCTGTCCACCGCGTCCCGTACTAAGAGGGCCGGGTTCTGTTACCGCGCCCCCAAACAGGGCCGGGATCTGTATGAATGTATGCGTGTGCCATTTGTATTAATTTAAGCACATGCCTCTGTATGACTCTGTACTACTCTGCATGCATAATTCTGTCTGACATACTTCTGTCTGTCCGTCTGAATTACGACTATGTCTGTATGTCCGTATGGATTCTGATTCTGTATGTCCGTATGGATTTTTATTCGGTACGCCCGTATGGACTCCGATTCTGTACGTCTGTATGGATACTGATTCTGCTCGTCTGTCCGTATTATGATTCCGTCTGTCTGTCCGAACCATGATTCTGTTTATCTGTATGAACCACGACTCTGTATGTCTGTCTGGATCATGACTCTGTCCGTCCGTCTGATTTATGGGTCTGTCCGTTATATTTCTGTGACTCCGGTTCGGACTATGTTTATATTTGCTATGTTTCTGCTTTACATACTCGGTACATTTTTCGTACTGACCCCCGTTCTTCGGGGGCTGCGCTACATGCCCGCAGGTACAGACGCACCAGGTGATACGCCGCCAGCGTAGGTTTCTGACTCTGCTGTTTGAAGAGCTCCTTCGATCCGGAGCATATACTTTTGGTATATATCTTCTGTTCTTCCGTATGTTCTGTATGTATGGAAATTCTGGGTACGGCGGGGCCCTGTCCCGTCATATGATTCTGTATGTCTGTAGAGGCCTGTAGATAGATGTGTGGGTTACGGGTTTCGTCGGTATGTTGGCCTTATCGGCTTATATGTAAATGTCTGTATGTTCAGGTATGTATGTATATATATATGTATGTTGCGCGCGTGTCGTATTGGTATCGACCTACTTCTGTAACTTCTGTAAAAACAAAAAAAAAATCCGTATGATTCGAAAGTCGGTCAGGTAGGTATGTACGGGTACCCAGATAGGGTACCAGTCGCGGCCCACGGGGTTGGGTCGTGACATATACACGGCCACATATACCATGCACACTCACACGGCTCCAACATGTATACACCACTACAATCTCTCCAAACTCATTCAACTTCCATTTTCCACATATCATTCACAACAATAACAACTAAACACTAATTAAAATAATTGAAGCATGACTCCCACACACATATATATATACACGGCCATATACTATATTTCTCTCCTTCATGAATTTCATCCATTTTAGCATACTACAACACATATAAACCACATATAACACATAAAACAAGATCAAAACTCACCTTTCTTCTTCAACTTCTCACTTGACTACAACTTGACAACTTGTATGATTTTGAATTTTTCTTGCTCCAACAACAACTCCACCTTGTTAATCACCCTTTACTTGGTAGAAAATGATTTTTGGAGAATTGTTGCAAATTTTTCTTGTGAAAATTGCTCTTGGCCGAAATGGCCTTAAGTTTTTCTCCTCTCTCTTGTTCTTGCTTTTCTTGAAATTTCTAGAACATTATGTGGAATAAGATGACTTAGTCATCTTATTTATTGACCAAATTTTATTTAATATGGGCTTGGGCCATAACCATGGCCGGTTGGGCCTCACAAATTTGGGCCTTATTATTGTTTTTGATTTTTATTTTGGGCCAACTCGGTTTGGTCCCGAGTTGGGCCTAGCCCACTGACCTTTCGACCTTAAAACGTTCATATCTCCTTGTACCGATGTCACCTGGGCACCCACGACCTATGGTTGGAAAGCTAATTCAATTATCTACAACTTCTAGTTCTTGGTACTTTTCCAAATTCCAAACTTATAAGACCGTTTTTGCCCCTTGAAGTCAGATCACCCGAAAACGTTTTCTTAAAATATTCGTTTGGAGGACTTCCACTTTGATTTGGCCCAAGGGTCTTTCTTGAGTTGTGTTTAACTTCTCATATGTGATTCATATGAGTTTTCAGATGTCCCAAAAAAAATCTCGATGTGTGGGTCCCATCTAAATTTGACAGTGTCACATCCATTGTGGTAACACATGCATAAGTAAGCACTCAAATAGAACTAATACCTACTGAATATGATCATTTTAGGCATGCTGGAGTGGGGAAACAATTTTCAGCTTAAAAGGAAACCTCAAACTATATTGTAACGACCCGTTTGGCCGTTATAGTCCTTTTGGCATTTTTGCCAATTTTTTAGCATTGATTTGCTCACTTTTGACCGGAGGGGACTGTTGATACGCTTTCTGAGGTGTCTAGATCAGATTCGGGCAACGTTTTGTGAAATATGGGCCTAAAGTGAAAAATAGTAGAACCAAAGTTGGTAAACGGACCTTTTTCAGAAATTCATCAATTCTGAGAGATATGTGATAGCAGCCATGGAAGCTCAACTCCATTGAAGGACAAGGAAATGTTATGTCAAGATCAACGGGCTTCAATTAGCAATTAAAAATATTGTCTTGTGATGGCAGAAGACCTCCAGCCCTATTCAGATTTTTTTCCTCAAGTCTTACACCTATTTGGAGGTCCAAATTAAAGTCCAAAGTGAGATGAAATGAGGCCCAAATCAGCCCCAAAAGAAGAAGTTTCCAGCAGCCCAAATTGGCCCAAATTAGTTTCTAGAATAAATAATTAATTGTTGTTTTAATCTATGTTGACTTGCATTGGTCCAAGTGTGGGTAGTCTTCTAGGTTGTTTTAATCTATGTTGACTACATTGGTCCTAGTGTGGGAAGTCTTCTATGTTTCTAGGGAAGATAATTCCCATTTATTTCTATTTTGACTAGTTCCTTCCTTTACAACTATATATAGGGGTGATTGTCATCCATTGTAAATCAGATTTTGAAGAATATATTATATTGAGAGTTCTTTTGAACCTTTGTGGCATTACTTTAGGATTTATCTTTCAACCTAACTAGTTCCTAGTTCAAGGTAGTAAGATAATTTCTTCCTTGATATCTTTGATTTCTTTTTGGTATTCTTTCGAAGGCGGTTAGTTCTAAATACTAATCGTTGTCTTAAGTTACTCACAAAGCGGTCAGGATCCTAATCTACTGTTTTTGATTTGTTATCTCAAGTAAAGGCGTTAGATTTCTTCCTATAAATCTATACGTTGTTACTTGGATCTTGTCAAGACTTTAGAACTAACGTTCTTGGAAATTCGTGGATTGTTCCTTCGAATTTCCCATATCTTTTATTTTCTAGTTTTTAGATTCTTTTCTATATTTGCTTCCGCACTTCTTATATTTTAATTATAAATTTGGGATCTCCCTAACCTCGTTGTTATCAAGTGGTATCAGAGCGGTTCTATCAAGATTCCGTTCTTGATAATCTTGGGGATTTCTTGAACAAAAAAAAAGAGCAAAAAAAAAAACAAAAAAAAAAAATTAAAAAGTACTGTAGCAGTGAACAGTGACGAAAAAAAGTTTAGTGTTTGCTCTCCAAGAAATTTCTTCCATCTATTTGTTTTCTAAAGATTAAGATAGAAAATAAGAAGAGGGGATCCTAGATCTTTAAAGCTAAGAAGCAATCAATTTTTTTCTTGCTCCTTTTATCTTGTTTAAAAAAAAAGTCCTTTTTGTTCGAGTCTTGTTTCAACTAAATTCTAATTCTTTCTAGGATTGGTTCTTCATTTTTTTTAGTGCCCTAAAATTCTTTATTTTACTACTAAGGGCTTGATTCTAGTGGGTTTAATTATAAATCCACAAAGTGTTTTCCCAAAGGTTATTTGAGGGGAAAAAGGCAAGAGTGGGTGAGAATAATTGAGGAAAAAAGCCAAAAAAAAAAACTGAGTGATACATTTTCTTTAAAATAACTATGTCTTTCACAATTGCAAGAATCTATGATTATGAAGGATTGGCCAAGTGCGGCAGTAATCATGTGGTACTACCAAGATTGTGCATGTGTGCTAGTAAAGAAACTTACCTACAATGGGAATACTATATGGAGCATATATTTGCTTGTAACAATTTTTGGGAGATGGAAAAATTGGAGTTTGCCACAAGGGCATTGTCCTTAAAATTACGGAAGATAGTCGATGATTATCGTAACCCTCATTGGGTGAAATTTAATCGACTACTTTTGACGTGGAGTGAGTTAAAGGAGGAATTGAGGCACATTCATTCTATAACACTGTCCCAAGATGAAGTTAACTCCAAAAGTCCTATTCATTCCAATAAGATGGTTAAGTATGTAATCTTCCAAGAGGAGGAGTCGAGTTGTGAACAAAAGAGTGACTCTTCATCATGTGTAACTTCTCTTACACTAACAGAAGTTCCTAAACCTCCAGAAAAAAGAGAAGATGAGAGAATAAAAGAACTGAGTGAAAAAGAAAATTATAAGGAAGAGAGATACAAAATTGGGTGGAGTAAGGGAGTGCAAAATGGTAACTCAAGAGAGGAAAAAGGAAAGTTTCAGTTGAGAAAAGCGAGTGAGTTGTCACAAGAAAAGAATGGAGATAAAAACAAAAGCAAGAGTGAAAAGAATGAGAGTGAAGGCAGAGATGTTAGAACAAAAAGTGTTTTGTTACAAGAATTGAGAGAATCAAAAGAGAGCTTAAGGGAGAATGATTCTTGTTTATCTTCTAACCTCCTTACTCTTTGTCTTTCTAGTGTTTTTGAATCTACATTGCAGGTTTCGGAACAAGCGCCCATGCGGTCTCTAGAACAGCAAAGAAAAGAGATAAAGACCTTATGTTGCCAAGAAGATTCTGCAAAATTTTCAAATGCTACATCACATGTAGACCAAGGTACTAAGATAATTTCTTCCTTGATATCTTTGATTTCTTTTTGGTATTCTTTCGAAGGAGGTTAGTTCTAAATACTAATTGTTGTCTTAAGTTACTCACAAAGCGGTCAGGATCCTAATCTACTGTTTTTGATTTGTTATCTCAAGTAAAGGCGTTAGATTTCTTCCTATAAATCTATACGTTGTTACTTGGATCTTGTCAAGACTTTAGAACTAACGTTCTTGGAAATTCGTGGATTGTTCCTTCGAATTTCCCATATCTTTTATTTTCTAGTTTTTTAGATTCTTTTCTATATTTGCTTCCGCACTTCTTATATTTTAATTATAAATTTGGGATCTCCCTAACCTCGTTGTTATCAATATGGATGGTCCTTTATGACTTGGGTGTATATATGGTTCAGTTCCCAATGCAATCAGATACATTTTAGGACTTGGGTTCGAAAAATGGAAATGAGGTATCGAGGGTTGACTCGGTCAACGAGACGTTTGTTGGGAATTTCGAGGCCACGAACGCGTTCGTAGCGTATTTTTGTGTGGGTCTATGTATGTGGTTTGTGAACAGATAGCCTCGGGAATGGTTCAGGATTTCGATTGAAACTTAGAAAAATTAGGGGATTTCTGGTACCTAGTGTCCGCATTGGCGGCCTAGTGCCGTCTCAGCGGTGCTGCTGTTATGGCTGGTTGGCTGCTGAAGAGGCTATGGGGAGTTGGCCCAGACCGCCACTGCGATCTGTTGGGTGCTGTAGCGACACCTCTGTTGCAGCCCTGTTACTGCCACGGCTGTAACGGGCCTGTTATTTCATTAACTGTGTTTTTAAATAAGCCCTTAGTCTATCATTTATTGCCCTTTCGAATTTAGAGCTTTGGGGACTGTTCTTGGAGAAATTTGAAGAAAATTCTTGGAGGTAAATCTTGCTAATACCTTTACTATTCCATTAATCCTAATCATCATAGATTCCCCTTTCCTTTAATAATCCCTTAGTAATGGAAGATTGAAGTGAGTTTTGATGAACATTTCTGTACACTTATTAATGATGAAATTGATGGGGTTTATGCTAGATTTTGATGAATCTAAGTTCATTAATCACATATCTTCCATTATTAGAGTTGAATTCTTGAATTAAAGAGTTAGGGCTTATACCCAATTTCGGGGGTTTTGCTTGAAATAAGAAATTAGGCCTATCCTTGAGTTAAATCAGCAATTAGATGTTGGGCTATGATTACCTGGTGCTTAATTTGATATTTTGCTTCCGAATTTTCTGTTTTGCCCTTGTGGGCCCCGTTTCCCCAATTTCTAGGGTTAGAATTTACCTAAATTGAATAGTAACAATATTAGTATCATTCTTTGTGATTTTTAATCTAGATTTTGAATATGCCTAGACTACTTTAGTTCTGAGGCTCAGCAGAAAGGCAAGGCAAAGGAGTGAGTTGCTGCTGTTTGCGGTTCGACCATCCCAGTAGGTTATGGCTTACCTTTGGTGAGACTTCATATAGCAAAGCACATATTTAGATTATATTGTTGGAGACAGCATGTGAACCTTCGGGTATGAAGTTGGGTTGGATATTGCCTTAGGTTAGGCCCTCTTGTGTATTGAGGCTAGCCACCCCGTTTTGTTATGATTTGATTGTTCTATTTTTTTAGCTTGATGCCATGAGTTGTTGATAGATATTGGATTCTGTTTTACCATCTTGATTATGATATTGTTGGTGCACCCATTGTTGGTACTTATGATTCGGATATATTGTTGGCATACCCATTGTTGGTACTTGTGATATAGAGCATGATTATTGATGATGATACATGCATTGCATGCACCCATATTCTTCATAATATGCTTTTGAGATACTGATGATGCTTGATGAAACACTTTGATGAGTTGGGCTAGATTTTACTTGAGTGACGTGAGAGTTCTATATCCGATGTTAGTCCCGAAATCGTGGATTGAGTGAGTGTATGGACTTCGTGGGTCCCCCAGGGTGGTGCGGTGAGAACCCCGTAGGCAAAGATCCGGGTTCACGTTTGTCTGTTGAGTAAAGATCCAGGACGGGTGACACTTAGACTTCGGGAGTCACCTTGGGTTGTGCTACCGAGATGTCGATATTTCCGTCCGGAGCAAATGTGTACACAACATTTGCATGGCATTGCATTACATTCATACATTATTGCATTGCATAGCATTACAACATGATTTGGAGATGATTTTATGTTGTACTTGTGATGTTAGGTTTGGACTTGATATATTGAGATTTGGCCCACTTGGGATTAGATATTCTACTTAGGTGACGATGTATACTTGGCTTCTATTACGTTTGATTTATACTTGTTGGTTTATCTGTTTTATTATTTGAATTGTGTTAGTTATGCTTAGTCGGCTGATAATGCTTATCAGTACTATTGTATTGTACTGACCTGCACTTGCTGCATTCTTTTATGAATGCAGAGTATCATGTTGGTTCTACTTCCATCTCCCGTGGCTGATCATCTTTTTCAGCATTGTTCCGAGTCTCTAGGGTGAGCATGGTCGTTCGCTGCCTTGAAGACTTCTCTATCATTTATGTCTTAGTCTTATTTAGAGACATAGACACTTTTATGTATTTCATTCCAGACATGTATTATTTTCTCTTAGATGCTCTTGTATGACTTAGACTAGACCTTAGGGGAATTTTATTATGTCGCACTATTTCTATTATATAATATCGTGAGACTTACGTATTTATTCTATTTGTGTTGCTTGATCTGATTAATTAGGTATTTATTTATCATTGGTTTGAGGATTCGCTTACTGAGTTAGGAAAGGTAAGTGCCTGCATGGCTTAGGAAAATTAGGTCGTGACAAGTTGGTATCAGAGCCCTAGGTTACCCGATCTATAATATAAGAGCGTGTCTAGTAGAGTCTCTTGGATCGGTACGATGAGCTCCGTACTTATCTGTGATATGCTATAGGATATTTAAGAAATCTCACCTTCTTTCATTCTTTCGTGCTACTTTATTCCAACTGGTATCTGACCCTTATCTATTCTCTCACAGATGGTGAGGACTCGAGCTACTACAACCCGAGGTCAGGTGCTAGAGCTGCAGCTAAGGCTGGCACTCGAGGGCGAGCTACATCTAGGGGACGCGGCAGAGCGAGAGGCCGCGGGGCTGCCCCAGCCAAGGGCAGGGCTCTTGTGGTAGGGCAGTGGCAAGAGAGGTCTCCATCTTCCGAGCCTGAGTATCAGTCCAATCGAGGCCAGGCCGCAGAGGATGGTGTGGCCCCAGCATGGACACAGCCTGAGGTTACTTCTGATCAGGCCATGCATGACACTATGTTTAGAGTCTTACTTCGTCTTGATACCCAGCAAGCGACAACTGGTGTTACTACTCCCGGCAAGGGTTCACAGACCAGAGTTGCGGTACAGACCCCTGAGCAGGGACCTACGCGGGTAGCACATCCCGCCGTAGCTATGGCTCATCGCATTAATGTGATACCCGCTACTGGTGATGATATTAGGCCCATGGAGGGCGCTGTTATGACTGCGTTCGATCAGTACCTTGTTGGGAGATTCAGGAAGTTAGAGCCGCCGAGTTTTTCTTGTACTTCATCTGAGGATTCTTTTGGGTTTATTCTTAATATGCACGAGTTACTGCAGCGTATAGGGATCGTGGAGACCCACGGGGTTGATTATGTATCCTACTAGTTTCGCGGCGATGCGAAGACTTAGTGGAGGTATTTCGTGGCTTGCAAGCTTGAGGTTTCCCCTCCTTTGACCTTGACTTAGTTTTACCGGGCCTTTCTTGAGATGTATGTGCCCCGATCTTTGTAAGAGGTGCGTAGGGAGGAGTTTTTGCATCTTGAGCAGAGAGACAAGTCTTTGGAGTCCTATGTGACCCGCTTTCTATATTTGGCCCGCTATTCTACTCCTTTGATCCCTACTGAGGCCGATAGGATCAGGCGTTTTGATGGGGGACTAGTGGGCTCTCTACAGATTCCTTATCTTCAGATGGAGTCTATAAGGTCTTCCTTCCAATCCATTATCGCGCATGCTTCTATGGTTGAGGGTGCTAAGGCTCGTGCTTTAGTGGTAGTGACAAGAGGCCACGTCAGACTGGGAGTTATGGTGGTTCTAGTTCGAGGGGCGCTGGAAATTTTTAAAGGCCGCATTAGCCATATTCCGGCCGTCCTGTGCATTCAGCGTTAAAGGCTTGCCCCAGCTAGTCACCTAGGCAGAGAGCTCCGGAGAGTTCGTTCTCCAAACCAGTGGACAGGGCTACTTCATCGGGGTCTTCAGCTTCTGTGTATCTGCATTCATCTCCTATTACCTATTTTTCTTATGGAGAGGTGGGGAATGTTACTAGGAAATGTCCCTGACACAGGCGAGATTATCAACCGCCGAGGACTCCGACATTATCTAGTGGTCGAGGTGGGGCTTCTCAGAGGAGCAGCGCTCAGTTAGGCTGCGGTGCTTCTTATGGTTCTAGAGGTGGTTCCCAGCCAGCTAGAGGTGGTTCTCAGAGCACGAGAGATGGATCTTAGGGCGGGCGTAGTGGAGCCCATTGTTACTCATTTCCTGGTAGGACCGAGGCAGAGGTCTCAGATGTTGCGATTTCAGGTAGCATTTCTATCAGTCATAGAGCAGCATCTTTGTTATTTGATCCTTGATCCAGCTATTCGTATGTATCTGCATTTTATGTCGCTGGTTAAGATTTGCCTTGTGATAGCATAGATATAACTGTTCATGTGTCTACTTCAGTCAGAGATTTCGTGATTGTTGATCGAGTCTATTGGTCTTGTTTGGTTACTTTTATGGGGTACGACACTTGGGTAGATTTGATGATTCTCGATATGATGGACTTTGATGTTATATTGGGTATGTCCTGGCTTTCTCCTTATCACGCCTTCCTGGACTGTCACGCCAAGACAATCACCTTAGCCATGCCGGGCATCCCTAGGCTTGAGTGTAAGGGTACTCCTAGTCCTACTCAAAAGAAGATCATTTCCTTTCTTCGGGCGAAGAAGTTAGTAAGGGGTGTCTAGCTTATTTGGCTCATGTTTGTGATACGACTATTACATCTCCACCCCTTGAGTCTATTCCTATTGTGAGCGAGTTCACGGAGGTATTCCCATCAAATCTATCGGGTATGCCACCCGATCACGACATTGACTTTTGTATTGACTTGGATCCAGGCACTTATCCTATTTCGATTCTGCTATATCGGATGGCACTTGCAGAGTTGAGGGAGCTTAAGGAGCAGTTACAGGATTTGTTGAGCAAGGGGTTCATTAGACCGAGTGTCTCCCTATGAGGTGATCTTTTGTTATTTGTGAAGAAGAAAGATGGGACAATGAGAATGTGCATTGATTATCGCCAACTGAAAAAGGTCACTATTCGGAACAAGTTCCCTATGCCTTGTATTGATGATCCGTTTGACCAGCTTCAGGGTGCTTTGGTGTTTTCGAAGATTGTCTTGTGTTTCGGCTATCACCAGTTGAAGATCAGGGCGGAGGATATTCCGAAGACAGCATTTCGGACGAGATATGGCCACTATGAGTTTCTAGTAATGTCTTTTGGGCTTAACAATGCCCCGACTACATTTATTACTTTGATGAATAACATTTTTTGGCCATTCCTTGATTCCTTTGAAATTGTGTTCATTGATGATATCTTGGTGTATTCCAAGAGTAGAGTGGAGCGTGAGAGCCATCTTCGTTCTAGAGGGTTGTTGAAGAAATGTAGCATGTTTGCTAAGTTTACTAAGTGTGAGTTCTAGTTGGAGTCTGCAGCCTTCTTGGGCGATGTTGTGTCTAAGGATGGGATTATGGTTGACCCACAGAAGATTGAGGCTGTGAGGTGTTGGGCGAGGCCTATTACTGTACTGAGATTCGTATTTTTGTGGGTTTGGCCAGCTATTACCGTCACTTTGTGAAGGGTTTTGCTGCTATTGCTTTATCTTTGACCATATTGACTCAGAAGGATGTTCACTTCCGGTGGACAGCTGATTGTGAAGAGAGCTTTCAAAAGCTCAAGCTTCTTTTGACTACAGCCCCGATCTTAGCATTACCCGTGGAGGGTAAGGATTTCGTTGTCTATTGTGATGCCTCCCGTATGGGGTTGGTTGCTGTGTTGATGCAGGAGGGTAGAGTGATAGCTTATGCTTTCCGTCAGTTGAAGGTTCATGAGAGGAATTACCCTACCCATGATTTGGAGTTGTTAGCCGTGGTCTTTGCTTTGAAGATTTGGAGGCATTCTTTGTAGGGTGTTCATTGTGAGGTTTTCACCAATCACCGTAGTCAGCATGTGTTTACCCAGAGAGATCTTAATTCCAGGCAGTGCCGATAGATGGAGCTCCTGAAGGACTATGATATATCTATTCTTTATCATCCGGGAGAGCCAATGTAGTGGCTGATGCCTTGAGTTGCTGTTACACCTCGGAAAATTTGCCGTTGGTACGCAAGTAAATGAACTAATGAGGTGTGCGAGGAGTGCAAGTGTATAATGTTTCATGGGAGATGTATGTAAAGGGATGTGGATGATTAGAATGAAAAGTCGAGAAATGAGAAAAATTGAAAGTTGGCAAAACTGCCCAGTGGTCGTATATTGCAAAATACGGACCGTAAAGTGCAATACGGTCCGTAAACTGGCAGTCGTAAACTGCCATGCAAAAGCTTCAGCTTTCTGCCAGTGGTCGTAAAGTGCAAATACGGACCGTAAACTGGTATACGGTCCGTAAACTGCCAGGTCGTAAACTGGCATAACAAACTTCAACTTTCTGCCAGCTGAGGAAGAGGTATAATACGACCTGGTGGACGGACCGTAAAGTGATTTACGGCCCGTAAACCATGGTCGCAAATCACCATGCATGTAGGCCAAAGTTTCTGGTTCTGCTTAAGCTTAAAAATGACCACGAAGGACGGTCCGTAAACTGAAATACGGACCGTAAACCTCCATGGACGACCACTGTTCACCCAACACAGATTTTTCAATTCATTAAATATGAGGATCAAGACTTGTCTTATTTCATTTACAACATTACACCACTTCTCTCTAAAACTTCCCTCTACATTTATTTTATGAGTTTTCAAGGATTATAAGTCATCCATAACATTAAGACAAGTAAATCAAGGATAAGGGAATCAGCAAGGATCATCCAAGTCAAGAAATCCAAATGGAGAAAAACTAGGGTTTTGCTCAAAGAAGGGTATTATCAACCAAAGCTTGTTCCTACAACTTCTAAGGTAAGATTCATGATTTTTACAAGATGTTTGAGGTATTGGAGAATTAAAATACATGGATTGTAGAAAATGTGGTCAACTAGGTCATGAATGATGAATAGTGACATTTTGAGAAATAGTTTGAATTGAGTTATGAATGTTGTTGTGTTGTGATATGAATGTGTTATAAATGGTATTAAGATCATGAACTAAACACTTTAGATGAATGGACGAAGATGGGTGTTATAATCATGAATGTAGGTGAATTAGAGGCAAATTGAGGAATTCTAGATAATGTGGATAATGTGAATGACTAATGGCCATTGCTATGATATTAATGAAGGTATAAACGCTAGCATTGGAAGGGAACGTGCAAGCATAGAATAGTTCGACGGAAAGGTATGTAAGGCTAACCCTTCTTTCATAAGGCATGGTTCTTGGCCAAATTCCTAAATTCCTCTATATGAGTATGTTGTCTTCACATGGTTGACATTCCGAGCTCATAAGCTCATGACCCTTGATATGTACTATGCTTATCCTACGTTCCTCGTATGACGAGTAAGTCTATAATGTAAATGTAACGATAATGATGAGGATAGAAATGATGATGAGAGTAAAATGAGACTAGAGATGCTTACGAGCTACGATATATATGTATGTGTGCCTATGAAGGGATATAGTAAGACCCCGAGCTTATGATGCCGGGTAAGACTATATGTATATTACTATGTATAAAGTATGTATACGATTACGAAACGCGCGCACACCTCTGCAGAGGGTACGGATAACCCTGATGCCTTGGTAGGGCCAGGTATGTATGACCTTGAGCCTTGGTTGGCCAAGTATGTATAAGACACCGATCCTATGAGGTCGGGTATGCTATGTAAATGCTATGTATATGAAATGACTATGTATATAATATGAATATGAATGTGGAAAGACTATGTATAGGAATACCGATAAGGACATGTATACCAATATGAGCACAAGTATGGTACGAGTATTACTATGGGATACGAACGACGATGTATGCAAGTAAGAGACATGATGATGATATTACTGTCTCCCCTCCTATGCTATCTTCATATGATATCTATTATGCTTCTATATTGATGTTGATCATGCTTTACATACTCAGTACATTCTTCGTACTGACGTCCTTTTGTTTGTGGACGCTGCGTCATGCCCGCAGGTGCGCAGGGAGACAGATTTAATCCTTAGCTGCCTATTCGGAGATTTCATAGAGAGCTCCATTTCCTTCAGAGCCATATCTTTTGGGTACTCATTCTTTTGTGTATATAATTATGGGCATAGCGGGGTCCTGTCCCGCTAATGTGATATGTTATACTCTTAGAGGCTCGTAGACGTGTGTGTGTGTGGGTAGATGTGTTTGGCCTTGTCGGCCTATGTTTTGTACATCATTTTGTCGGCCACGTTGGCCCATGTATATTGATGTAGCATAAATGCCTATGATAATATAAATGTGCGGTTGTCCATATGGGACTAGTTGACGAATCAATGGAAATGCATGTATAATTATGTGGCTCACCTAGATGTAAGTATAAGAGTAAGCTAAGAGGGTGCTCGGGTGGGTTAGCACCGGGTGCTCGTCGCGGCCCCGAGTCGGGTCGTGACAAAAGTGGTATCAAAGCAGTTCAGTCCTAGGATGTGTCTACGAGCCGTGTCTAGTAGAGTCTTGGTTATGGGTGTGTTGCGCGCCACACTTATAAACGAGAAGCTGCGGACATCTTAGGAATATATGACCTTCTTTCTTCATAAGAATCGTGCGATAGACCTATGATGTAAGAAATTTTTGTTCTTAAATCGTGTGTTGTGTATTTCAGAGATGCCTAAAAAGAAAAAGGCTACAGCAGCCCAAAAGGGCAAGACGGTGGCAGAAAAGCGGGCTGAAAGAGCACCGCCACCGGTAGTAGAGGAAGATGAGTCCCAGAGTGCGGCTCAATCTCAGTCCTCCCAGACAGTGCCTATTACTGAGGAGCACGTGGGAGCCTCAGCCCCAGCTCCAGCTCCTCCACCGAATGCTTCAGGCCAAGATGTGAGAGAGGCCATTAATTTGTTGACTCAGTTGGTTGCGGCCCAGACTCAGAGGCCAAGCGCAGGGCAAGGTGACAGTACTGTTAGTGCAAGGGCCCGTGACTTCATTGCTTTGAAACCCCCGAAATTCTTTGGGTCGAAACTGGAGGAGGATCCCCAGGGCTTTATTGATGGTATGCTAAGGATGCTCCGGTTGATACATGCTTCAGACACCGAATCGGTGGAGCTAGCGTCATACAGATTGAGGGATGTCTCAATCCAGTGGTATACGGTTTGGATGGCTTCGCGGGGAGCCAATGCACCTCCGCCGGTATGGCAAGAGTTTGTCGATGCTTTTCTCCGTCAGTACATGCCTCCAGAAGTTCGGCGAGCTAGGGCCGATAAATTCTTGAATCTGAGGAAAGGTAGCATGAGTGCTACAGAGTATAGTCTCCGCTTCAATTCCTTGTCTATGTATGCTTCGGCCATGGTAGCAGATATGGGCGATCGGGTGCACCGGTTTGTGAAAGGCCTAGGGCCACACTTGATGGATAAATGTTTGACTGCGTCCCTTCAGGATGGCATGGATATTGCACGCATTCAGGCACATGCTCAGGAATTAGAGGAACACCTACAGGAGCAGAGAAATGAACGTGAGCAGGATAGGGGCCCTAACAAGAGGGCCAGACCTTCGGGTTCGAGGAGCGAGTCCAGAGGCGGACACAGACAGCAGTTTCCCAGCCATTCAGGCTATTCTATGACCAGTACACCTCCACAGTTCACGGGGCAGAGATTTGACAGATCTACTCGTTCCGAGCCGAGTCAGGGTTATTCGGGGTCTCAGTTTAGAGGTGATTCAGGCCAGCCAAGGCCACCCGTACCACGATGTTCTCAGTGTGGAAAGTTGCATTGGGGTCAGTGCCGATCAGGTTCAGACGCTTGCTATTCATGTGGTCGGCCAGGCCATATTATGCGTGATTGCCCCTCAGTACATGGTAGAGGTAGGACCCAGCCATCAGGGTCGGTAGCCGGATCTTCGGCATCTGTACGCCCTACGGGGCCAGGCTCGCATGCGCCAGTCGGCCATAGTAGAGGTAGAGGCAGAGCTCCCAGTACTAGCGGTCCTCAGCACCGTATTTATGCTTTGGCTGGACGCCAAGATCTTGAGTCTTCTCCTGATGTGGTCGCAGGTATATTATCGGTATTCTCTCATGAGGTATAGGCTTTGATTGATCCGGGCTCCAAATTATCATATGTTACTCTATATATTGCGGGTCGATTTATAATTGAGCCGGAGTCTATCAAACCTTTTGAGGTGTCTACACCCGTGGGTGACTCGGTAATAGCTAGCCGAGTATATAGGAATTGTGTGATTGTGATTTGTGATCGTCGTACCATGATTGATTTGCATGAGCTAGAAATGGTTGATTTTGACGTTATTATGGGCATGGATTGGTTGGATTCTTGTTACGCTAATGTTGATTTCCGAATGAAGATGGTTCGTTTCCAGTTTCCGGGAGAACCAGTCTTAGAATGGAAAGGGAATGCGGCATCACCAAAAGGTAGGTTTATTTCCTATCTAAAGGCAAGGAAGATGATCACGAAAGGGTGTATTTATCACATAGTGCGAGTTCAAGATGTAGAAGCTGAGTCGCCGACCCTTCAGTCAGTTCCGGTAGTGAACGAATTTCCGGATGTGTTCCCGGAAGAGCTTCCAGGCCTTCCTCCCGAGTGAGAGATAAATTTTGCGATTGATGTGTTGCCAGACACTAAGCCCATATCTATTCCTCCCTATAGGATGGCACCCGCAGAGTTGAAAGAGTTGAAGGAGCAATTGAAAGACTTGCTTGAAAAAGGCTTCATTCGGCCTAGTTCATCCCCGTGGGGAGCACCCGTATTGTTCGTCCGGAAGAAGGATGGCTCCTTGAGAATGTGCATTGATTATCGGCAATTGAATAAAGTGACAATTAAGAACAAGTATCCCCTCCCGAGGATTGATGATTTATTTGATCAATTGCAAGGTGCCAAATGGTTTTCAAAGATTGATTTGAGGTCCGGGTATCACCAAGTAAGAGTTAGGGAGAAAGATATCCCTAAGACAGCTTTCAGAACAAGATATGGCCATTTCGAGTTCCGAGTAATGTCGTTTGGGCTAACTAATGCACCTGCAGTGTTTATGGACTTAATGAACAATGTATTCAGGCCTTTTCTGGATCGATTCGTGATTGTATTCATCGATGACATCCTAGTGTATTCTAGATCCAAGGCAGAACATGTGGATCATTTGCGAATTGTCCTTGGAGTTCTTCGAGCTCGAGAGTTATTCGCGAAGTTTTCCAAATGCGAGTTTTGGTTGAACTCAGTGGCATTTCTGGGCCACATTGTTGCAGCTGACGGTATTCGAGTGGATAGCCAAAAGATTGAGGCAGTGAAGACTTGGCCAAGGCCCACGACCCCTACGGAGGTTCGTAGCTTTTTGGGTTTAGCAGGTTATTACAGAAGATTTGTTGAGGATTTCTCTTCTATTTCTGCACCGCTCACCAAGTTGACTCAGAAGTCAGCTAAGTTTCAATGGACAGATGCTTGCGAGAGTAGTTTCCAAGAGTTGAATGACCGACTGACTTCAGCCCCAGTCTTGACACTTCCAGAAGGATTGGAAGGATATGTTATTTATTGTGATGCTTCAGGCGTCGGGCTAGGCTGTGTATTGATGCAAAATGGTAAGGTGATTGCGTATGCTTCTAGACAATTACGGAAACATGAATAGAATTATCCTACCAGACTTAGAATTGGCCGCGGTGGTCCATGCTTTAAAGATATGGAGACATTACTTATATGGTGTCCACGTGGATATTTATACAGATCATAAGAGTCTCCAGTACATCTTCAAGCAGAAAGAGTTGAATTTGTGGCAACGACGATGGCTAGAGTTGCTAAAAGACTATGACGTCAAAATCCTGTACCACCCCGGAAAGGCAAATGTTGTGGCTGATGCTCTTAGCCGTAGGTCGATGGGAAGTCTAAGTGATGTACGACCAGAAAAGAAAGAGATGGCCCGTGATCTTCAGCAGTTAGCTAGCCTAGGAGTCCGAGTGGTGGACTCCGGTAGCAGTGGAGCTATTATTCAGAATTCAGCAGTTTCATCGTTAGTAGCGGAAGTAGAAGAGCGACAATATGAGGATCCCATGCTAATGCAGTATAGAGATACACTCCCTCATAAGGAGGAGTCATCATTTGACATTTCGGAAGATGGAGTTATCCGATGTCGAGGCAGGTTATGTGTTCCCGATGTGGCAGGTCTATGCCATCAGATTTTGAGAGAAGCTCATTGTTCCCGTTACTCCGTTCACCCTGGAGCGACGAAAATGTATCATGATCTTAAGACTATATATTGGTGGAATGGGATGAAGAAAGACGTAGCGGAATTCGTAGCTCAGTGTCCTAATTGCCAACAAGTGAAGATAGAACACCAAAAGTCGGGTGGCTTATTGCAAGCTATAGAAATCCCAACTTGGAAGTGGGAAGTGATTAATATGGATTTAATTACAGGGTTACCCCGTTCTCGACGTAAATATGATTCTATATGGGTGATCGTGGATAGGCTCACAAAGTCAGCGCATTTCTTACCGGTCAGAACGACCTATATGGCAGAAGATTATGCCAAGCTTTATCTTAAAGAGATAGTGAGACTCCATGGCGTTCCGGTATCTATCATCTCCGATAGAGGGACTCAGTTTACAGCCAAGTTTTGGGGGTCTTTCCAAGAAGGTTTAGGGACCCAACTGCGCCTAAGCACGACGTTTCACCCACAGACCGATAGGCAAGCTGAACGTACTATTCAGACTCTTGAAGATATGTTACGGGCATGTATGGTAGATTTTGGAGGAAATTGGGATGACCATTTGCCACTCATCGAGTTTGCTTACAATAACAGTTACCATTCTAGCATTCAAATGGCACCGTATGAAGCTCTATATGGGCGAAAGTCTACATCCCCAATTGGGTGGTTTGAAACCGAAGAAGCTAAGTTGATAGGGCCAGACTTGGTCCAGCAAGCAATAGAGAAAGTTAAGCTCATACAAGATCGGTTGCTAGCGGCTCAAAGTCGTCAGAAGTCCTATGCGGATAATCGTCGAAGAGACTTAGAGTTCGAAGTGAAAGATTGGGTATTCTTGAAAGTGTCGCCAATGAAGGGCGTGATGAGATTTGGCAAGAAGGGGAAGCTCAGTCCCCGGTATATTGGGCCATACGAAATTGTGCGCAAAATAGGCAAAGTGGCCTATCAACTAGATCTACCTCCAGATTTGGAGTCAGTCCATCCAGTATTTCATGTCTCGATGCTTCGGAAGTGTGTTGGAGATCCTACGAGGATCGTCCCAGTGAATGATATTCAAGTGACAGAAAAGTTAACTTATGATGAAATACCCATTGCCATATTAGATAGGCAAGTACGGAGGCTTAGAAACAAAGAAGTGGCCTCAATTAAAGTTCTGTGGAGAAATAACAATCGAGAGGAAATGACATGGGAAGCAGAAGAGAATATGCGATCCAAATACCCACATTTATTTCAGCCCTTGGAAGAAGTCCAAGATGAGACGTCAAAATCATAAGGTATGCATGTTTTCCTATTATACATTCAGGTCGTGTGTGGCCAGATTTCTAGTGTTGTTGTATTATTGCCCTGTGAGGCATTGTTATAGTGGGTTGTTGTGACAGGGTGGTAGTGCCACATTACAGAGGAAACTCTGGTGAAATTTTTATAGAATTTCCCAAGCCTTTAACATTCGAGGACGAATGTTCCTAAGGGGGGTAGAATGTTACACCTCGGAAAATTTGTCGTTGGTACGCAAGTAAATGAACTAATGAGGTGTGCGAGGAGTGCGAGTGTATAATGTTTCATGGGAGATGTATGTAAAGGGATGTGGATGATTAGAATGAAAAGTCGAGAAATGAGAAAAATTGAAAGTTGGCAAAACTGCCCAGTGGTCGTATATTGCAAAATACGGACCGTAAAGTGCAATACGGTGCGTAAACTGGCAGTCGTAAACTGCCATGCAAAAGCTTCAGCTTTCTGCCAGTGGTCGTAAAGTGTAAATACGGACCGTAAACTGGTATACGGTCCGTAAACTGCCAGGTCGTAAACTGGCATACCAAACTTCAACTTTCTGCCAGCTGAGGAAGAGGTATAATACGACCTGGTGGACGGACCGTAAAGTGATTTACGGCCCGTAAACCATGGTCGCAAATCACCATGCATGCAGGCCAAAGTTTCTGGTTCTGCTTAAGCTTAAAAACGACCACGAGGGATGGTCCGTAAACTGAAATACGGACCGTAAACCTCCATGGACGACCACTGTTCACCCAACACAAATTTTTCAATTCATTAAATATGAGGATCAAGACTTGTCTTATTTCATTTACAACATTACACCACTTCTCTCTAGAACTTCCCTCTACATTTATTTTATGAGTTTTCAAGGACTATAAGTCATCCATAACATTAAGACAAGTAAATCAAGGATAAGGGAATCATCAAGGATCATCCAAGTCAAGAAATCCAAATGGAGAAAAACTAGGGTTTTGCTCAAAGAAGGGTATTATCAACCGAAGCTTGTTCCTACAACTTCTAAGGTAAGATTCATGATTTTTACAAGATGTTTGAGGTATTGGAGAATTAAAATACATGGATTGTAGAAAATGTGGTCAACTAGGTCATGAATGATGAATAGTGACATTTTGAGAAATAGTTTGAATTGCGTTATGAATGTTGTTGTGTTGTGATATGAATGTGTTATAAATGATATTAAGATCATGAACTAAACACTTTAGACGAATGGACGAAGATGGGTGTTATAATCATGAATGTGGGTGAATTAGAGGCAAATTGAGGAATTCTAGATAATGTGGATAATGTGAATGACTAATGGCCATTGCTATGATATTAATGAAGGTATAAACGCTAGCATTGGAAGGGAACGTGCAAGCATAGAATAGTTCGACGGAAAGGTATGTAAGGCTAACCCTTCTTTCATAAGGCATGGTTCTTGGCCAAATTCCTAAATTCCTCTATATGAGTGTGTTGTCTTCACATGGTTGATATTCCGAGCTCATAAGCTCACGACCCTTGATATGTACTATGCTTATCCTACGTTCCTCGTATGACGAGTAAGTCTATAATGTAAATGTAACGATAATGATGAGGATAGAAATGATAATGAGAGTAAAATGAGACTAGAGATGCTTACGAGCTACGATATATGTGTATATGTGCCTATGAAGGGATATAGTAAGACCCCGAGCTTATGATGCCGGGTAAGAATATATGTATATGACTATGTATAAAGTATGTATACGATTACGAAACGCGCGCACACCTCTGCAGAGGGTACGGATAACCCTGATGCCTTGGTAGGGCCAGGTATGTATGACCTTGAGCCTTGGTTGGCCAAGTATGTATAAGACACCGATCCCATGAGGTCGGGTATGCTATGTAAATGCTATGTATATGAAATGACTATGTATATAATATGAATATGAATGTGGAAAGACTATGTATAGGAATACCGATAAGGACATGTATACCAATATGAGCACATGTATGGTACGAGTATTACTATGGGATACGAACGACGATGTATGCAAGTAAGCGACATGATGATGATATTACTGTCTCCCCTCCTATGCTATCTTCATATGATATCTATTATGCTTCTATATTGATGTTGATCATGCTTTACATACTCAGTACATTCTTCGTACTGACGTCCTTTTGTTTGTGGACGCTGCGTCATGCCCGCAGGTGCGCAGGGAGACAGATTTGATCCTTAGCTGCCTATTCGGAGATTTCATAGAGAGCTCCATTTCCTTCGGAGCCATATCTTTTGGGTACTCATTCTTTTGTGTATATAATTATGGGCATAGCGGGGTCCTGTCCCGCTAATGTGATATGTTATACTCTTAGAGGCTCGTAGACGTGTGTGTGTGTGGGTAGATGTGTTTGGCCTTGTCGGCCTATGTTTTGTACAACATTTTGTCGGCCACGTTGGCCCATGTATATTGATGTAGCATAAATGCCTATGATAATATAAATGTGCGGTTGTCCATATGGGACAAGTTGACGAATCAATGGAAATGCATGTATAATTATGTGGCTCACCTAGATGTAAGTAAAAGAGTAAGCTAAGAGGGTGCTCGGGTGGGTTAGCACCGGGTGCTCGTCGCGGCCCCGAGTAGGGTCGTGACAAAAGTGGTATCAAAGCAGTTCAGTCCTAGGATATGTCTACGAGCCGTGTGTAGTAGAGTCTTGGTTATGGGTGTGTTGCGCGCCACACTTATAAACGAGAAGCTGCGGACATCTCAGGAATATATGACCTTCTTTCTTCATAAGAATCGTGCGATAGAGCTATGATGTAAGAAATTCTTGTTCTTAAATCGTGTGTTGTGTATTTCAGAGATGCCTAAAAAGAAAAAGGCTACAGCAGCCCAAAAGGGCAAGACGGTGGCAGAAAAGCGGGCTGAAAGAGCACCGCCACTGGTCGTAGAGGAAGATGAGTCCCAGAGTGCGGCTCAATCTCAGTCCTCCCAGACAGTGCCTATTACTGAGGAGCACGTAGGAGCCTCAGCCCCCGCTCCAGCTCCTCCACCGAATGCTTCAGGCCAAGATGTGAGAGAGGCCATTAATTTGTTGACTCAGTTGGTTGCGGCCCAGACTCAGAGGCCAAGCGCAGGGCAAGGTGACAGGACTGTTAGCGCAAGGGCCCGTGACTTCATTGCTTTGAAACCCCCGGAATTCTTTGGGCCGAAACTGGAGAAGGATCCCCAGGACTTTATTGATGGTATGCTAAGGATGCTCCGGTTGATACATGCTTCAGACACCGAATCGGTGGAGCTAGCGTCATACAGATTGAGGGATGTCTCAATCCAGTGGTATACGGTTTGGATGGCTTCGCGGGGAGCCAATGCACCTCCGCCGGTATGGCAAGAGTTTGTTGATGCTTTTCTCCGTCACTACATGCCTCCAGAAGTTCGGCGAGCTAGGGCCGATAAATTCTTGAATCTGAGGAAAGGTAGCATGAGTGCTACAGAGTATAGTCTCCGCTTCAATTCCTTGGCTATGTATGCTTCAGCCATGGTAGCGGATATGGGCGATCGGGTGCACCGGTTTGTGAAAGGCCTAGGGCCACACTTGATGGATAAATGTTTGACTGCGTCCCTTCAGGATGGCATGGATATTGCACGCATTCAGGCACATGATCAGGAATTAGAGGAACACCTACAGCAGCGGAAAAATGAACGTGAGCAGGATAGGGGCCATAACAAGAGGGCCAGACCTTCGGGTTCGAGGAGCAAGTCCAGAGGCGGACACAGACAGCAGTTTCCCAGCCATTCAGGCTATTCTATGACCAGTACACCTCCACAGTTCACGGGGCAGAGATTTGACAGATCTACTCGTTCCGAGCCGAGTCAGGGTTATTCGGGGTCTCAGTTTAGAGGTGATTCAGGCCATCCAAGGCCACCCGTACCACGATGTTCTCAGTGTGGAAAGTTGCATTGGGGTCAATGCCGATCAGGTTCAGACGCTTGCTATTCATGTGGTCGGCCAGGCCATATTATGCGTGATTGCCCCTCAGTACATGGTAGAGGTAGGACCCAGCCATCAGGGTCGGTAGCCGGATCTTCGGCATCTGTACGCCCTACGGGGCCAGGCTCGCATGCGCCAGTCGGCCATGGTAGAGGTAGAGGCAGAGCTCCCAGTACTACCGGTCCTCAGCACCGTATTTATGCTTTGGCTGGACGCCAAGATCTTGAGTCTTCTTCTGATGTGGTCCCAGGTATATTATCGGTATTCTCTCATGATGTATATGCTTTGATTGATCCGGGCTCCAAATTATCATATGTTACTCCATATATTGCGGGTCGATTTATAATTGAGCCGGAGTCTATCAAACCTTTTGAGGGGTCTACACCCGTGGGTGACTCGGTAATAGCTAGCCGAGTATATAGGAATTGTGTGATTGTGATTTGTGATCGTCGTACCATGATTGATTTGCATGAGCTAGAAATGGTAGATTTTGACGTTATTATGGGCATGGATTGGTTGGCTTCTTGTTACGCTAATGTTGATTTCCGAATGAAGATGGTTCGTTTCCAGTTTCCGGGAGAACCAGTCTTAGAATGGAAAGGGAATGCGGCATCACCAAAAGGTAGGTTTATTTCCTATCTAAAGGCAAGGAAGATGATCACGAAAGGGTGTATTTATCACCTAGTGCGAGTTCAAGATGTAGAAGCTGAGTCGCCGACCCTTCAGTCAGTTCCGGTAGTGAACGAATTTCCGGATGTGTTCCCAGAAGAGCTTCCAGGCCTTCCTCCCGAGCGAGAGATAAATTTTGCGATTGATGTGTTGCCAGACACTAAGCCCATATCTATTCCTCCCTATAGGATGGCACCCGCAGAGTTGAAAGAGTTGAAGGAGCAATTGAAAGACTTGCTTGAAAAAGGCTTCATTCGGCCTAGTTCATCCCCGTGGGGAGCACCCGTATTGTTCGTCCGGAAGAAGGATGGCTCCTTGAGAATGTGCATTGATTATCGGCAATTGAATAAAGTGACAATTAAGAACAAGTATACCCTCCCGAGGATTGATGATTTATTTGATCAATTGCAAGGTGCCAAATGGTTTTCAAAGATTGATTTGAGGTCTATCACCAAGTAAGAGTTAGGGAGAAAGATATCCCTAAGACAGCTTTCAGAACAAGATATGGCCATTTCGAGTTCCGAGTAATGTCGTTTGGGATAACTAATGCACCTGCAGTGTTTATGGACTTAATGAACAATGTACTGAGCCTTTTCTGGATCGATTCGTGATTGTATTCATCGATGACATCCTAGTGTATTCTAGATCCAAGGCAGAACATGTGGATCATTTGCGAATTGTCCTTGGAGTTCTTCGAGCTCGAGAGTTATTCGCGAAGTTTTCCAAATGCGAGTTTTGGTTGAACTCAGTGGCATTTCTGGGCCACATTGTTGCAGCTGACGGTATTCGAGTGGATAGCCAAAAGATTGAGGCAGTGAAGACTTGGCCAAGGCCCACGACCCCTACGGAGGTTCGTAGCTTTTTGGGTTTAGTAGGTTATTACAGAAGATTTGTTGAGGATTTCTCTTCTATTTCTGCACCGCTCACCAAGTTGACTCAGAAGTCAGCTGTTATATCCCGCGTTTTCGCGTATTCGGAAAAATTGGGAATGATTGTGACTTATAAAGAGTAAGGCCATATGTTGATTTGAATTCACATATGGGTGTGTTGTTCATGAAAAATAGTGGTGTGGAAACACGGAGGAAGGCCAAGGGCAAAAATCGGAATTTTTAAAATTAGTTTCGGGAATTGCAAAACGAGCTTTCAACGAATTGGGCCAAGAGAAAAATTGAAAAAAAAAATTAATTAAGGCCCAAATCCAAGGGTGGCCGGCCAAACCATGGCCCAAAACCAATAAATAGGTCATGTGAATTTCATGTGATCACTAGATCAAGACAAGCATATTATATATACACTTATCCATTAGAAAGATCAAGAAGCAAAACAAAGCAAAAGATGAAGAGCATGAGAGGGGAGTTCGGCCAGCCCCTCTCAATTTGCACCCCAAAAATCTTGCATCCAAAATTGTTTTCTTGTGGTATTTATACCAATTCAAGGTCCCTCTACAACATGGTGCAATTATTTGGGAAGAAAGGGCACTAGTTTCTTCAATGGGACAACATATTTGAGTGAAGAAGTTGAAGAGAAAAGGTAAGAATTCACTCCATATTATTATGTTATAAAGGTTTGTTTGTGTTGTAGTATGTAGAAATGAGTTGAGAGTATGGAAAAATGGAAGATTTCAAAGTGGGTGTGGAATATAGTTTAGGGTCGTGTGTGTGTATACAATGTGTGTTTGTGGTGAATTGAATATATGTTAAATTCTAGTTGTGTATAGCATGTAATGTATATTGGAAATGAAAGTGGAATGAAATTGGATGAAGTTGGAAAATTCCCATGTTGGCCGTGAGTTAGGCTATGGTGAAATAATGATGGAGTTATTTTGTTTAACATGTAAGTTGTGTTGTTGTAATCCCTATAATGTAGATGAAGGTTTAATGAATTGAATTGGCATTGAATTTGTTTGTATGTGATTATGAGAAATTATATGAATTTTATATGATTTTTGTGTAAGTGTGAAAGTAAGATGCTAGAATGGGAACTAATGTTGTCGTAATGAATTTGGAAGGAAGACAATGTGATTTGGGAAGTTTTGTTGAATTCGTAGAAGTTTTGGAGGGAATATGATCTTGGTGGAAGATTGTATATTTTGTATATCGTGTTAATATTTTGTGAGAACAATATGAAATGTTTCTAAATTATACGGTGATGACTTTGATTAATGATGAATATGTAAATACTAAGCTTAGTTGGAAGTGTGAAGTCGGAATGAGCGTTATCGCATTATGTCGAAAAGTAGGACTACTTGCCCTATATTATGCTATATTGTGACTTTGTTGATGTTGTTGGGTTGCTGTTGCTATTATTTGAGCCGAGATGTTTCTCGGGGGTGCTATATTTATAGGGGAGGTGCTGCCGAAATTTTGGTAGACAAAAATGAAGTTAAGTGCATTCTTAAGTCTTGAAGGTTCTAATTGGTAACAATGACCAATTGCAGATTTTGGACGAAACGGGAATCGAGCCTGAGCGAGCGTACGAAGTAAGAAAGGTATGTAAGGCTCCATACTTCTTCATTTGGCATGTCTTAGTATGTTAGGTCGATATCGGAACCCCGGGAGTAATTCTGCTCCTCGAAATCCGATTTAGAAAATGACTACTATTCACTCAATTCTATTGAAGCTTAAGGACTCTATTTTGGCTAGAAAGTAACCTAATGTTCGAAACTTGTGCAAACATGGTCATATCACTTCGAAACCTCTATGTATGATTCCGTAGACCTCAAATGTCCGTAAATCATGTTCGCCACCTCGACTTGACCCGAGGTGGGCCCGCTAAGTCCGAAACCCTTATGTTTGCCCTATAAGGTTTATTTTGGCATAACGTTGGAAAAAGGCTTTCACTTATGAATTTGACCACTATAAAATAATGTTTTGGTCGCCGCGGTATTTTAAACCACAACGACCATTTTAGAAATATTTTTGTGAAATGGACCCCGTCTGATTAATTATCCAAATTATTTTGACCATTGGGTCAACTTATGGTTTTATCAAACTTATAAAAGTATTTCGACATTCTAACTTACATTTTGACTACAAACATAATTGTGGAAGAACGTTTGTGAAATAACCCCGTGTTGACCACTTGTTCAGACTAGTTGGATTAACGGGCCGACATATGACTATATTGGGCCCTATAGCTATTCCGATTTGTAAATTGCATCAGTCGTTCATGACTCCGCTCGTGCCCATTATTATGACATCGTTCACTGGTCCTCCGGGCCGGGTTATTGATCGTGCGCACTATTACAATTCGACTGTATGCCATTTTTGCTGACATGAGTATCCGAGTATGGGCATTCCGATACAAGTACCCCGCTAGGGATATTTTTGATATAATTATTCGGATATGGATATTTTGATCGAACAATCCGTACGAATATTCCGATAGTATGTTCAATCACTCTCGCGAGTCCTATGAAACGCTTGGATACGTAAAATGACTCCGAACGTTCTGTGTTGATATATTCCATCGTGCCATCCAAAAGGTTATGTTTGTGCCTTATGACTACTGTTCGATTCCTTGAACTGATCCGTCGATCGAAATCTGTTTTGAAACGTTCGTAACGATTTTGTGGTAAACGTATCCGTAAATATCATGTATCAATTCTGATCGTTCCGAAATATGTTTATAATCCTCCGATGTCAATAAGTGTTTGTATCTGTCGATTCTAAGAATATGTGTATCTGGTCTCTCACTACTCCGTTCGTGCAAGCCTTACCATGTCTATTCACTGAGCCGGACAAAGTTATCCTGCCGTGCGCTATTTCCCTTTGTTGTCCATGATGTTCTGAAATAAAACCGTGAGGGGTGGTCTGGGCTGAGCTCGATCCCCAAAGCGGATAGTATCTGCGCTGTGTGATTTGATACCAGGCAGACGCGTTGGGAGTGTACTGGGCGGAGCTCGAGCTCCCGAGACTGGTCCGTGACCCGTGTACTGGGCAGAGCTCGAGCGGGAAAAACGGGCAGTCTCTGCATGGGATGACTACTGTGCTGGGCCGAGCTCGAGGTGGAATACCCCTTGTAGACGTGTACTTTGATATGATATGATATGCTATGATCTGATACGATATGTTTGTGTATGGTGTGACCACTGTACTGGGCTGAGCTCGAGGTGACACACTCTCGGTGAACATCATATGATTCACAGGTGGCAACACCTGGTCCGATACGCTACAGCATTCTGATATGGCATATGACTCTATATGACTATGAATTATGATTCTGTCTGTCCATCTGAAATGTGATTCTGTCTATCCGTCGGGAATCTGACTCTGTCTGTTCGTCTGAAACATGATTCTATCTGCCCGTCTGGAATATGATTTTGTCTGTCCGTCTGGACTTCGATTCTGTCTGTTACGCCTCGGTCTGTCCGATACGGTTATGATTCTATTCGTACATTTCGGTCTGTCTGATAAGATTATGGTTTCGTCCGCTACCCTTCTGTTTGTCCGGTTAAATTACGTTTCTGTATGTTGTACTTCTGGTAATCTGATCCCGGCCACGACTCAGTCTGTTCCATTCTGTACCTCTGTCTCTAATTATGATGGTATCAGTTACATCTGTGCCCCAGCTCTGTGCGATGATTCTGTCAGTTGAACTCGGTATGTCTGTCTTGGATTTAGATTCGGTTATGCCTGTTATACTTCTGCATATATTTCTGTGCTCCTGGTCCGGGCTATGATTATACTTGTGATACTTTTGCTTTACATACTCGGTACATTTTCGTACTGACCCCCTGTTCTTCGAGGGCTGCGTTTCATGCCGCGCAGGTACTCCCAGATGAGCTAAAGTTATTACAGGAGATGATCCAGCGGGGTTAGCCAACTCCATTTGCTTCTGGAGTGCTGCCGAGTCAGAGTCCGTATGTTATGGTTCTGGATTATGTTAGAGACTTTGCAGACAGTGTCGTGAGTATTGGTTGTTCGTCTGTAAGCGGCTCCATCAGCCGATATGTGGGTCTGAATTATGTACTGGATTCTGTATGATTATATGTATTTGTTTGATTTGAAAGAATATTTCAAAAAAATTACTATGGATTTTACCTTATCCAATTTATAAAGTTTGATGTGATTTTCTGTATAGTTGGAATCTGAGGGTTCGCTCGGCCCTAAGTAAGGGTCGAGTGCCCATCACACCCTCGAAATGTCGGGGTGTGACATCAGCTAAGTTTCAATGGACAGATGCTTGCGAGAGTAGTTTCCAAGGGTTTAAAGACCGACTGACTTCAGCCCCAGTCTTGACACTTCCAGAAGGATTGGAAGGATATGTTATTTATTGTGATGCTTCAGGCGTCGGGCTAGGCTGTGTATTGATGCAAAATGGTAAGGTGATTGCGTATGCTTCTAGACAATTACGGAAACATGAGCAGATTTATCCTACCAGACTTAGAATTGGCCGCGGTGGTCCATGCTTTAAAGATATGGAGACATTACTTATATGGTGTCCACGTGGATATTTATACAGATCATAAGAGTCTCCAGTACATCTTCAAGCAGAAAGAGTTGAATTTGCGGCAACGACGATGGCTAGAGTTGCTAAAAGACTATGACGTCGAAATCCTGTACCACCCCGGAAAGGCAAATGTTGTGGCTGATGCTCTTAGCCGTAGGTCGATGGGAAGTCTAAGTGATGTACGACCAGAAAAGAAATAGATGGCCCGTGATCTTCAGCAGTTAGCTAGCCTTGGAGTCCGAGTGGTGGACTCCGGTAGCAGTGTAGCTATTATTCAGTATTCAGCAGTTTCATCGTTAGTAGCGGAAGTAGAAGAGCGACAATATGAGGATCCCATGCTAATGCAGTATAGAGATACACTCCCTCAGAAGGAGGAGTCATCATTTGACATTTCGGAAGACGGAGTTCTCCGATGTAGAGGCAGGTTATGTGTTCCCGATGTGGCAGGTCTACGCCATCAGATTTTGAGAGAAGCTCATTGTTCGCGTTACTCCGTTCACCCTGGAGCGACGAAAATGTATCGTGATCTTAAGACTATATATTGGTGGAATGGGATGAAGAAAGACGTAGCGGAATTCGTAGCTCAGTGTCCTAATTGCCAACAAGTGAAGATAGAACACCAAAAGCCGGGTGGCTTATTGCAAGCTATAGAAATCCCAACTTGGAAGTGGAAAGTGATTAATATGGATTTCATTACAGGGTTACCCCGTTCTCGACGTAAATATGATTCTATATGGGTAATCGTGGATAGGCTCACAAAGTCAGCGCATTTCTTACCGGTCAGAACGACCTATATGGCAGAAGATTATGCCAAGCTTTATCTTAAAGAGATAGTGAGACTCCATGGCGTTCCAGTATCTATCATCTCCGATAGAGGGACTCAGTTTACAGCCAAGTTTTGGGGGTCTTTCCAAGAAGGTTTAGGGACCCAAGTGCGCCTAAGCACGGCGTTTCACCCACAGACCGATGGGCAAGCTTAACGTACTATTCAGACTCTTGAAGATATGTTACGGGCATGTATGGTAGATTTTGGAGGAAATTGGGATGACCATTTGCCACTCATCGAGTTTGCTTACAATAACAGTTACCATTCTAGCATTCAAATGGCACCGTATGAAGCTCTATATGGGCGAAAGTGTAGATCCCCAATTGGGTGGTTTGAAACCGAAGAAGCTAAGTTGATAGGGCCAGACTTGGTCCAGCAAGCAATAGAGAAAGTTAAGCTCATACAAGATCGGTTGCTAGCGGCTCAAAGTCGTCAGAAGTCCTATGCGGATAATCGTCGAAGAGACTTAGAGTTCGAAGTGAAAGATTGGGTATTCTTGAAAGTGTCGCCAATGAAGGGCGTGATGAGATTTGGCAAGAAGGGGAAGCTCAGTCCCCGGTATATTGGGCCATACGAAATTGTGCGCAAAATAGGCAAAGTGGCCTATGAACTAGATCTACCTCCAGATTTGGAGTCAGTCCATCCAGTATTTCATGTCTCGATGCTTCGGAAGTGTGTTGGAGATCCTACGAGGATCGTCCCAGTGAATGATATTCAAGTGACAGAAAAGTTAACTTATGATGAAATACCCATTGCCATATTAGATAGGCAAGTACGGAGGCTTAGAAACAAAGAAGTGGCCTCAATTAAAGTTCTGTGGAGAAATAACAATCGAGAGGAAATGACATGGGAAGCAGAAGAGAATATGCGATCCAAATACCCACATTTATTTCAGCCCTTGGAAGAAGTCCAAGATGAGACATCAAAATCATAAGGTATGCATGTTTTCCTTTTATACATTCAGGTCGTGTGTGGGCAGATTTCTAGTGTTGTTGTATTATTGCCCTGTGAGGCATTGTTATTGTGGGTTGTTGTGACAGGGTGGTAGTGCCACATTACAGAGGAAACTCTGACGAAATTTTTATAGAATTCCCCAAGCCTTTAACATTCGAGGACGAATGTTCCTAAGGGGGGTAGAATGTTACACCTCGGAAAATTTGTCGTTGGCACGCAAGTAAATGAACTAATGAGGTGTGCGAGGAGTGCGAGTGTATAATGTTTCATGGGAGATGTATGTAAAGGGATGTGGATGATTAGAATGAAAAGTCGAGAAATGAGAAAAATTGAAAGTTGGCAAAACTGCCCAGTGGTCGTATATTGCAAAATACGGACCGTAAAGTGCAATACGGTCCGTAAACTGGCAGTCGTAAACTGCCATGCAAAAGCTTCAGCTTTCTGCCAGTGGTCGTAAAGTGCAAATACGGACCGTAAACTGGTATACGGTCCGTAAACTGCCAGGTCGTAAACTGGCATACCAAACTTCAACTTTCTGCCAGCTGAGGAAGAGGTATAATACGACCTGGTGGACGGACCGTAAAGTGATTTACGGCCCGTAAACCATGGTCGCAAATCACCATGCATGCAGGCCAAAGTTTCTGGTTCTGCTTAAGCTTAAAAACGACCACGAGGGACGGTCCGTAAACTGAAATACGGACCGTAAACCTCCATGGACGACCACTGTTCACCCAGCACAAATTTTTCAATTCATTAAATATGAGGATCAAGACTTGTCTTATTTCATTTACAACATTACACCGCTTCTCTCTAGAACTTCCCTCTACATTTATTTTATGAGTTTTCAAGGACTATAAGTCATCCATAACATTAAGACAAGTAAATCAAGGATAAGGGAATCATCAAGGATCATCCAAGTCAAGAAATCCAAATGGAGAAAAACTAGGGTTTTGCTCAAAGAAGGGTATTATCAACCAAAGCTTGTTCCTAAAACTTCTAAGGTAAGATTCATGATTTTTACAAGATGTTTGAGGTATTGGAGAATTAAAATACATGGATTGTAGAAAATGTGGTCAACTAGGTCATGAATGATGAATAGTGACATTTTGAGAAATAGTTTGAATTGAGAATGTTGTTGTGTTGTGATATGAATGTGTTATAAATGGTATTAAGATCATGAACTAAACACTTTAGACGAATGGACGAAGATGGGTGTTATAATCATGAATGTGGGTGAATTAGAGGCAAATTCAGGAATTCTAGATAATGTGGATAATGTGAATGACTAATGGCCATTGCTATGATATTAATGAAGGTATAAACGCTAGCATTGGAAGGGAACGTGCAAGCATAGAATAGTTCGACGGAAAGGTATGTAAGGCTAACCCTTCTTTCATAAGGCATGGTTCTTGGCCAAATTCCTAAATTCCTCTATATGAGTATGTTGTCTTCACATGGTTGACATTCCGAGCTCATAAGCTCACGACCCTTGATATGTACTATGCTTATCCTACGTTCCTCGTATGACGAGTAAGTCTATAATGTAAATGTAACGATAATGATGAGGATAGAAATGATGATGAGAGTAAAATGAGACTAGAGATGCTTACGAGCTACGATATATGTGTATGTGTGCCTATGAAGGGATATAGTAAGACCCCGAGCTTATGATGCCGGGTGAGAATATATGTATATGACTATGTATAAAGTATGTATACGATTACGAAACGCGCGCACACCTCTGCAGAGGGTACGGATAACCCTGATGCCTTGGTAGGGCCAGGTATGTATGACCTTGAGCCTTGGTTGGCCAAGTATGTATAAGACACCGATCCCATGAGGTCGGGTATGCTATGTAAACGCTATGTATATGAAATGACTATGTATATAATATGAATATGAATGTGGAAAGACTATGTATAGGAATACGGATAAGGACATGTATACCAATATGAGCACATGTATGGTACGAGTATTACTATGGGATACGAACGACGATGTATGCAAGTAAGCGACATGATGATGATATTACTGTCTCACCTCCTATGCTATCTTCATATGATATCTATTATGCTTCTATATTGATGTTGATCATGCTTTACATACTCAGTACATTCTTCGTACTGACGTCCTTTTGTTTGTGGACGCTGCGTCATGCCCGCAGGTGCGCAGGGAGACATATTTGATCCTTAGCTGCCTATTCGGAGATTTCATAGAGAGCTCCATTTCCTTCGGAGCCATATCTTTTGGGTACTCATTCTTTTGTGTATATAATTATGGGCATAGCGGGGTCCTGTCCCGCTAATGTGATATGTTATACTCTTAGAGGCTCGTAGACGTGTGTGTGTGTGGGTAGATGTGTTTGGCCTTGTCGGCCTATGTTTTGTACATCATTTTGTCGGCCACGTTGGCCCATGTATATTGATGTAGCATAAATGCCTATGATAATATAAATGTGCGGTTGTCCATATGGGACTAGTTGACGAATCAATGGAAATGCATGTATAATTATGTGGCTCACCTAGATGTAAGTATAAGAGTAAGCTAAGAGGGTGCTCGGGTGGGTTAGCACCGGGTGCTCGTCGCGGCCCCGAGTCGGGTCGTGACAGTTGCAAGGCCACTAGTATGGGGAGTTTAGCTTGATTGATTGTTTCTGAACGTCCGTTGGCCATAGAGGTTCAGACTCTGGCCAACAGTTTCGTCCGTCTTGATATTCAGCCCCGGGCAGGATTTTGGCTTGTATAGAGGCGAGGTCGTCTCTATTGGATCGGATCAGGACTCATCAATTTGAGGATGCTCAGTTGAGCAAGATTCAATTTATAGTTTTGACGGGTAAGGCCAAGGAGGCCGTGATTGATTTTGAGGGTATTTTAAGGATTAGAGGGCGCGTGTTGCTCGTGTTGGTGATTTGACTCAGTTGATCTTATCTCTGGCTCATAGCTCTCGCTATTCCATTCATATGGGGGTGACTAAGATGTACCGTGATTTGAGACAACACTATTGGTGGCGTTGGATGAAGAAAGATATAGTTGATTTTGTGGCAAAGTGTTGTAATTGTCAGCAAGTAAAGTATGAGCACCAGCTATCCGGCGGGGTGCTTCAGGGGATGCCCATTCCCGAGTGGAAATGGGAGAGGATCACCATGTTTTGTCACGGGTCTTCCGAAGACCCTTGGCAAGTTTGACTCTATTTGGGTGATAGTTGATCGGTTGACTAAGTCCGCTCATGTCACGTCCCAACCCACCATGACTGGCACCCACACTAACTCCTAGTGGGCGAACCAACACACAAGTCATCTACTCATTCATGTCTATCTTTATATTAACCAATTTAATCAGTTATTACTCATTCAAGCATAAGATAATGAAAATAAGTCATGACATAAATAACAAAGTAAATACGGATGTCCTAACTATTACAATTTCCCAAAATCCGAAAGTCATCGTACAAGGACTCTAATATAAAACATGTCTAAGGAATGAAATCTGTCTAACAAATAACCATAATGTCTATAATAGGAAATAGACATCATAAGGGAAAGATCTTCGGGCGGCCTAGCACTGGTACAAGCTCACCCTCAATCTGTCACCAACGTCCTCAACGCTAGATGTGAGGGCAAGTAGCAGTCTATGTATCACAATATGCACTCAAAAGAATGCAGCAAAGTAGTATCAGTACAAACACTATGTACCGATAGATATCATAGGCTGACTAAGATTAGTATCATGCATATCTTGTAAAATCAATAGAATAAACAAACCCGCCAACAGACATGAAATAAATAAACCATAACAAGTCAACCAAGGGTAAACACAAATTAAGTCACCCAAGATAATCAAGAACTCAATTAACGGAAGCCACACAAAGGAACCAGCCTACCACAGTAATCATACTCACTGTACATACATGCTAACTGATGTCATTGCCTAGTAATCATGACCTGCAGGGGACCCATGGTGTCAATGTACCACTCGTTCCGGACACTCGTCGGACCCGAGCATAAACCTCCGCTCTGAAAAGTACCTTGGATGCAGGCCATATCAACGTATCTCTAATTTTTGGAATGAACATCGGACCACAAGCCTATAATGTAGGTCACAATTGTGCCTTTCCATATATCTATACATAACAGTATTTCTTGCCCACTTATTAACAGTGCTCAAATCATCATTTCGTATCATAATGTCAACGAGAAGATCATATTAACTTAGCATCACAACAACATCAACTGTAAGTTCAATCACAATGAATAGTGGCACAGAGCCCACACAATCATTTAATCAATTGCATATAGGTGTTCAACCACACAATATCATGCATGGAGACTAGACATGCTTTCTCTTATAGAATTCACAACACATACAATCAACTAATCAAAGTATAACACATACAAGTAGATCGTGACCTACCTGAAACGTAGAGCTGGAACAACTAGAATCACTCTGCTGCAGTTTTTCCCCTCCGTAAAGCCTCGGAATGCTCAAACTCTAGAAATTAGAATGCTCAATGAGTCACAATTATTCTAGTTACAAAATCAATGCAAGACACCCTTCCCTTTAGCCCCATTCCAATGGGTGAATGATTTCTCGGTTTAAAACAACCTAAGAAGGGCCTTAGTAATCACTAACAATCAACTATAACAAGATCAAATCAACACCCCAATTACAAGCAGTTTCCATTGTTATATCCTGTATTTTCGAACGTCAGATTATTTGTAAGTCGAGGTGGGGCCCACACGTCAAGATTTTTTTTGGAACATGTGACAAGTTATATGAATCGCATATGTAAAGTTAAACACAACTCGTGAAGGGCCCTGGGGCCAAATCAAAGTGGAAGCCCTCCAAACGGATATTTTTAAGAAAACGTTTTCGGATGACCTGACTTGGAGGGGCAAAATCGGCATTATAAGTTTGGAATTTTGGAAAACGCTCAGAAATAAAAGTTGTAGATAATTGAAATAGCTTTCCAACGGTAGGTCGTGGGCCTATAGGTGACATCGGTTCAAGGAGATATGGACGTTTTAAGGTTTAAAGGTCAGTGGGCTAGGCCCAACTCGTGACCAACCGAGTTGGCCCAAAAACAAATATGAAAAAAAAAATATTAGGCCCAATGTTTAAGGGGTGGCCGTCCAAGTGAGGCCCAACCCATAGTTTAATTAAATTTCCATGTGCTAATTAATATAAGAGCCTTGGATGAGTCATAAAGCATAGAAGTTTCAAGAAAACTTGAGAGAAAGAAAAGAAAGAACAAGGAGAAAACTCCATGGCCATTTCGGCCAAGATGGGGGAATTTCCCCCCCATGAAATATTGTTCTAAAAATTATTTTCTTGTTGTATACCCACTAATTCAAGGGTCCTCTACAACTTGGTGTAATTATTTTGGAAGATAGAATCCTTGGTTCATCAAATGCACACCTTGGTCAAGTGAAGAAGTAAGGAGAAAAAGGTAAGAACTAATCCCTTTTTATGTGGTATGAAGGGTTTATTTATGTTGTAGTATGTAGAAATGGTTAGAATTCATGAAAGTATGGAAGTTTGTATGGTGTTTATATGTGTGTAAGTAGCCGTGTGCATGTGACTATTGTATAGCCAAAATGAGTTAATTTTATGTTGTATTTTAGTTGTGGTTATGGTGAAAATTATATTGGGAATGAAAGTTGAATGAATTTTGGTTGAAGTTGGAATGTAGAAGATTATGTCACTTTAGAATGATTTTGTGATATTATGGAAATGAAGTTGTTAAGATGTGAATTATGATTATGGTTGATGAAATTGGAAGATGGAAATATGTTATGGATAGGTAGGTTGAATATTAGAAGTTTTGGATGAATTATGACTTTGGTGGAAAGTTTGTATATTTTGTATACCTTGTGAATATTTTGTGGAAATGATATGAAATATTTCCAAACTGTATTGTAATGATCTTGATTAGTAAATGAATATGAGAAGGTTGATATTGACTTGAAAGTGTAAAGTGGGTTTGGAAGTTGTTGCATTATTTGAAAAAGAAGACAATTTATGTTAGAATGCATTTCTAATGGATTGTTGATATTGTTGGCACTGTTGATTGGATTGGTTGTTGCTATTTGAGCCGAGTTGAATCTCGGGGATGTTGTATGTATAGGGGAGATGCCGCCCAAATTTCTGTAGACAAGTATTGGCAAAAATTGAACCTTTAGGCCCTATGATTAATATTTGGTAAACATGACCAAATGCAGATTTCGGACGAAACGGGATTTGAATTTGGAAAGGCGTAAGGAGCGAATAAGGTATGTAAAGCCTACCGCTTCATTCTCAGACATGTTCTAGACGTAATAGGCTCGGCTGCGAGCCTTAGATACGATTCTGTTCTTCGGAATTCGAGATTGAAATCCGTTCCATTTCCTTCAGTAAGATTGAATCAGTTTTCTTATAACTTGCCCTTAAAGTAAACTTTATGTATGCAACTTTTCTAAACAGAGTCGGTATGCTTCTAAATGATTATGGACGACCTCATTAGGTCTATTATCTGTAATTTACGTACGCCGCCTCGAGTTGGTCCGAGGTGGGCCCACAAAGCCCGATACTTTCTGTATAACTTTAACTACCTTGTTTCTGTCCGATTTTCTCAGACAACATCTGGACTAATATTCTATCCGTTATATGGCAAGCGTTATGACTATTTTCATAAATCTGACAAAATATTTTTGACATCTGGAAATCTGATCCTGGTAATAATCTGTCGTGCCATCCCAAGTGATATATAGGCGCGTATTTTGAATACTGTCTAAATACTTTGATTTGACCTGCCGTTTGGCCTATTTCAGTTCCATTGAGTCTGTATGATGATCTGTATGTATGTGGTTTCTCATTAATCTGTTCGTGGATGCCTCAACGCTTCCTTCACTGCGCCCGGGCCAGGTTCTGTTATCGTGCATATTCCACTGCATTGTTCACCGCGTCCCTCGGTGTGCGGGCCGGGATATGTTTACATCTGTATATGATATTATGATGTGTGTATGGGGTTGGCGGCCAGGATGGCATATGATCTGATCTGTCTGTCCACCGCGTCCCGTACTAAGAGGGTCGGGTTCTGTTACCGCGTCCCTCATGAGAGGGCCGGGATCTGTATGTATGTATGTATATGCTATCTGCATCTGTATAAGCATATGACTCTTCTATGACTCTGTATGACTCTGCATGCAGGATTCTGTCTGTCCGTCTGGATTATGGTTCCGTCCGTCCGTCTGGATTATGATTCTGTCGGTCCGTCTGGATTATGATTCCGTCCATCCGTCTGGATTATGATTCCGTCCGTCCGTCTGGATTATGATTCCGTCCGTCCGTCTGGATTATGATTCCGTCCGTCCGTCTGGATTATGATTCTGTCTGTCCGGCTGGATTATGATTCTGTCTGGTACATTTCTGCCCGTCCGTTTGGATTATGATTCTGTCCGCTATATTTCTGTGCTTCTGATTTAGACTATGATTATATTTTTTATATTTTCGCTTTACATACTCGGTACATTTTTCGTACTGACCCCCGGTTTTTCGGGGGCTGCGTTACATGCCCGCAGGTACAGACGCACCCGGTGATACGCCGCCAGTCTAGGACACTGATTCTGCTGTTTTGGGAGAGCTCCTTTGATCCGGAGCGTGTACTTTTGGTATATATATCTTCTGACATTTATATATTCTGTATGTATGGTAACTTGGGGTACGGCGGGGCCCTGTCCCGTCATCTGATTCTGTATGTCCGATTAGAGGCCTGTAGATATGTATGTGGGTTATGGGTTGTCACTGTTCAGGTAGGTATGTACGAGTTTGCTATTTTGTCTGCTATGATAGCCTTAACGGCTTAAGTGTAAGTCTAAGTATGCTTATGTATGTATATGTTCTCGTGCGCTGTATTTTATTTTATTATGGATCCGTGTACAGCTAATGTGAATTAGTTTTTTTGGGCACGCCAACTCTGGTAGATAATTACGTACGGGTATCCAGTTAGGATACCAGTCACGGCCCACGGGGTTGGGTCGTGACAGAAGTGGTATCAGAGCGGTTTGTCCTCGGAATGTCTACAGGCCGTGTCTAGTAGAGTCTTGTTTATCAGTGTGTTGTGCACCACATCTATAAACAGGAGGCTACAGGACATTTAGGATGTTACCCTTTCTTTGAATCTTAGATCGTGCGATAGAGCCGTATGGTTAGGATGTTTTTTTTCCTACGAATTGTTGTATCTACGGCGAGGCTCCAACGAGCAACAGTGTCAGCATTTGGGAAATTGTTTCTGACCCTCTTCCTGCAGGTGATTGTGGATTGATAAAGAATGAAAAGGGCAGCTTCTGACGATGTGGATGGGGGTGCTAAGAAGGCCCCCAGGATATCACCAGGATCGAGTAAGCACAGCCCCAGCTACTCGATTGAGACAGACCCTTCGGAGGATCCGGCGACGATACCTCCAGAGTTCCTTACCCCCAGAGAAGAGGATATCCACGATACAGATCCACTAGAGCATTCCTCTGGGACGCCGGAGGAGGAGGTTTCCGGGGACATACCAGCAGCTCCCGTGGTGGAGCACTATGTCAGACAGGCCTCCCCAGAGAGTGTTACGCCCTACTCCAGTCCTTTGTCCTGGCCATCAGTGAACCAGGAATTGCCGGGCTACCTATACTCCTCCGATTCGGATGCAGGTAATAGCGGGAGCCAGACGAGTGGGGGGCAGACAGACGATGATGATGATGGACACATTTCCCACGGCAGCTCCTCAGGTCAGACCCGAGATTGATCATTTATAAGTATATGATTTTCCTAGAGCTTCCTATGTGTGTATGAATTCTGTAGAATATTATTCAATGACGACAACGGAAAAAAATAATTAAAAAGGGATTAAAGACCCAGTGGTTAAAAAAAAGGGCGACTGAGATGTCCCCGCCACCAGTGTGAATCTTGAAAACCCAGATGAAAGTGAAAATTGAAGATTCAGAAGGGCAACATGGTAATTGTATGGTTTAGACCGGAGTGGGACCCATTATGAAAACTTTCCGAAAATTTACTAAGACCCCGATCGGCCATAAATTACGTGACAAAGGTCGTGTAGGGGCAGTCGACGCAATTATAATAGCATTAACGCATCAAAACACATGAAAGTTTTGAGGTTAAGCGTGCTGGAGCCAGAGCAATTCTGGGATGGGTGACCCCCTGGGAAGGATACAAATTTTGGCAAATGTAAGTATAAGCTATGAATGGAAATTTGGGGTAACCTAAAGAAAAAGAGAATGTGTGGAGTAGCCAGTACCCTTATAGGAGTCACGCAGATCGAGTAAGAAGAAATTGGAAAAGAGTCCGAATGAGGATCTGGAAACATTGCGAATAGATATATTGTGATTGCACTTTTGCGATGAGACACAATAAGGGAATGTTATGTATCAAAGGCATAAGAAGGGGATCCAAATAAAAATCTAAGAAATATGGTGAAGGAAAATATTGTAAGTGTACCTCTGTAACAGCGCAACAACGATAAGGAAGTGGTATGCATAAGAAAGTAAGAAAGGGCCTAAGGGCTATTGTACAGGGTCAGTAGAGTTCCATAAGGATACAAACTTATTTGTTATATTTGATTGGATACTTTGATGAAATAACTCATGGTACAACGATCAGGGTGAGTAATGAAACGTCGACAAGGGAAATTTTCGTAAATCACTGAAGCCTTAGTGGAAGTGGTCTAATTCTAATCAAGATTCTGTCTGCTATACTTCTGCGCCTCTGACTGTACTTCTGCACCTTTGACTTTGATGAGGCTCTGTCTATGATGCCTCTGTACTTCTGGATCTGATTACGTTTCTGTCTGATATGCCTCTGTACGTTCGACTATGATTACGAATTTGTCTGATACATCTCTGTACATCTGATTTTGATCACGGAACGTCTGACATACTTCCATACGTCTGACTTTGACTACGAATCTGTCCGCCATAGTTCAGTACATCTGACTCTGATTATGGATCTGTCCGGTATGCTTCTGTGCGTCTGACCCTAGTTATGAATCTGTTCGATATGACATGGGATTATGATAACGTTGTAAGTAACCGAGAAGTGTGACAAGGGGTGAAAGATGTTGATGGTAATTGTAACATTGAAAATAATTTTGAAGGAGAGAAAGGAACCTCCCCGAAATATGATGAAACTTCATAAAGACAGTCGAACATTCGAGGACGAATGTTTTAAAGGGGGGGAGGATGTTATATCCTGTATTTTCGAACGTCGGATTATTTGTAAGTCGAGGTGGGGCCCACACGTCAAGATTTGTTTTGGGACATGTGACAAGTTATATGAATCGCATATGTAAAGTTAAACACAACTCGTGAAGGGCCTGGGGCCAAATCAAAGTGGAAGCCCTCCAAACGGATATTTTTAAGAAAACGTTTCCGGATGACCTGACTTGGAGGGGCAAAATCGGCATTATAAGTTTGGAATTTTGGAAAACGCTCAGAAATAAAAGTTGTAGATAATTGAAATAGCTTTCCAACGGTAGGTCGTGGGCCTATAGGTGACATCGGTACAAGGAGATATGGACGTTTTAAGGTTTAAAGGTCAGTGGGCTAGGCCCAACTCGTGACCAACCGAGTTGGCCCAAAAACAAATATGAAAAAAAAAAAAATTAGGCCCAATGTTTAAGGGGTGGCCGGCCAAGTGAGGCCCAACCCATAGTTTAATTAAATTTCCATGTGCTAATTAATATAAGAGCCTTGGATGAGTCATAAAGCATAGAAGTTTCAAGAAAACTTGAGAGAAAGAAAAGAAAGAACAAGGAGAAAACTCCATGGCCATTTCGGCCAAGATGGGGGAATTTCCCCCCCATGAAATATTGTTCTAAAAATTATTTTCTTGTTGTATACCCACTAATTCAAGGGTCCTCTACAACTTGGTGTAATTATTTTGGAAGATAGAACCCTTGGTTCATCAAATGCACACCTTGGTCAAGTGAAGAAGTAAGGAGAAAAAGGTAAGAACTAATCCCTTTTTATGTGGTATGAAGGGTTTATTTATGTTGTAGTATGTAGAAATGGTTAGAATTCATGAAAGTATGGAAGTTTGTATGGTGTTTATATGTGTGTAAGTAGCCGTGTGCATGTGAATATTGTATAGCCAAAATGGGTTCATTTTATGTTGTATTTTAGTTGTGGTTATGGTGAAAATTATATTGGGAATGAAAGTTGAATGAATTTTGGTTGAAGTTGGAATGTAGAAGATTATGTCACTTTAGAATGATTTTGTGATATTATGGAAATGAAGTTGTTAAGATGTGAATTATGACTATGGTTGATGAAATTGGAAGATGGAAATATGTTATGGATAGGTAGGTTGAATATTAGAAGTTTTGGATGAATTATGACTTTGGTGGAAAGTTTGTATATTTTGTATACCTTGTGAATATTTTGTGGAAATGATATGAAATATTTGCAAACTGTATTGTAATGATCTTGATTAGTAAATGAATATGAGAAGGTTGATATTGACTTGAAAGTGTAAAGTTGGTTTGGAAGTTTTGAAAAAGAAGACAATTTATGTTAGAATGCATTTCTAATGGATTGTTGATATTGTTGGCACTGTTGATTGGGTTGGTTGTTGCTATTTGAGCCGAGTTGAATCTCGGGGATGTTGTATGTATAGGGGAGATGCTGCCCAAATTTCCGTAGACAAGTATTGGCAAAAATTGAACCTTTAGGCCCTATGATTAATATTTGGTAAACATGACCAAATGCAGATTTCGGACGAAACGGGATTTGAATTTGGAAAGGCGTAAGGAGCGAATAAGGTATGTAAAGCCTACCCCTTCATTCTCAGGCATGTTCTAGACATAATAGGCTCGGCTGCGAGCCTTAGATACGACTCTGTTCTTCGGAATTCGAGATTGAAATCCGTTCCATTTCCTTCAGTAAGATTGAATCAGTTTTCTTATAACTTGCCCTTAAAGTAAACTTTATGTATGCAACTTTCCTAAACGGAGTCGGTATGCTTTCTAAATGATTATGGACGACCTCATAAGGTCTATTATCTGTAATTTACGTACGCCGCCTCGAGTTGGTCCGAGGTGGGCCCACAAAGCCCGATACTTTCTGTATAACTTTAACTACCTTGTTTCTGTCCGATTTTCTCAGACAACATCTGGACTAATATTCCATCCGTTATATGGCAAGCGTTATGACTATTTTCATAAATCTGACAAAATATTTTTGACATCTAGAAATCTGATCCTGGTAATAATCTGTTGTGCCATCCCAAGTGATATATAGGCGCGTATTTTGAATACTGTCCGAATACTTTGATTTGACCTGCCGTTTGGCCTATTTCAGTTCCATTGAGTCTGTATGATGATCTGTATGTATGTGGTTTCTCATTAATCTGTTCGTGGATGCCTCAACGCTTCCTTCACTGCGCCCGGGCCAGGTTTTGTTATCGTGCATATTCCACTGCATTGTTCACCGCGTCCCTCGGTGTGCGGGCCGGGATATGTTTACATCTGTATATGATATTATGATGTGTGTATGGGGTTGGCGGCCAGGATGGCATATGATCTGATCTATCTGTCCACCGCGTCCCATACTAAGAGGGCCGGGTTCTGTTACCGCGTCCCTCATGAGAGGGCCGAGATCTGTATGTATGTATGTATATGCTATCTGCATCTGTATAAGCATATGACTCTGTATGACTCTGCATGCAGGATTCTGTTTGTCCGTCTGGATTATGGTTCCGTCCGTCCGTCTGGATTATGATTCTGTCTGTCCGTCTGGATTATGATTCCGTCCGTCCGTCTGGATTATGATTCCGTCCGTCCGTCTGGATTATGATTCTGTCTATCCGGCTGGATTATGATTTTGTCCGGTACATTTCTGCCCGTCCGTTTGGATTATGATTCTGTCCGCTATATTTCTGTGCTTCTGGTTCAGACTATGATTATATTTGTTATATTTTCGCTTTACATACTCGGTACATTTTTCGTACTGACCCCCGGTTTATTCGGGGGCTGCGTTACATGCCCGCAGGTACAGACGCACCCGGTGATACGCTGCCAGTCTAGGACACTGATTCTGCTGTTTTGTGAGAGCTCCTTTGATTCGGAGCGTGTACTTTTGGTATATATCTTCTGACATCTATATATTCTGTATGTATGGTAACTTGGGGTACGGCGGGGCCCTGTCCCGTCATCTGATTCTGTATGTCCGATTAGAGGCCTGTAGATATGTATGTGAATTATGGGTTGTTACTGTTCAGGTAGGTATGTACGAGTTTGCTATTCTGTCTGCTATGATAGCCTTAACGGCTTAAGTGTAAGTCTAAGTATGCTTATGTATGTATATGTTCTCGTGCGTTGTATTTTATTTTATTATGGATCCGTGTACAGCTAATGTGAATTAGTTTTTTTGGGCACGCCAACTCTGGTAGGTAATTACGTACGGGTATCCAGTTAGGATACCAGTCACGGCCCACGGGGTTGGGTCGTGACATCCATATCCAAGCTACCATTTTTATGGAACCCTAAGTCTCAATTCACTTAATTCTTGGCTCTAAAGGTTCAATTCATGATTAAGAGGAGCTAACCCAAGCCATTAGATAATAAATAAGTGATAACAATCATAACCCATCAAGTATAAAAGATTTATTAATTTCTAGGGTTACTATTACTAATTTCACAATTTAAAACCCATAAAAGGGGTGATAATCATAAAGATGATACGGAATGATTGAAAGGGATGGATGAGACTTACCTCTCAAGAGTATTCTTGCCCTAGCTTAAAATTTCACCCTAGGTGCTTGTGGGGAACTGTGTTGGAGTTTTATGAATAAAGAATGTGGGACTAAGTGTTTAAAACACTGTATTTTGCCCCCCGTCGACCGCTGCGGCGGTCAATTTACTGCTGTAGCGGTCTCGTTATATCAGCCAAGTGCCCGCTATAGCGGACCAAGAGAAATCTGCCAACCGCTATGGCGACATCGCCATAGCGGGACATTGCCCACCACGGCGGACACATGAAGAATGGCCAACCGCTTGCGGAGAAGGGTTCACTGCTATAGCAGTACCGCCATGGCGGTACACACCCCGCCGTAGTGGTACAAATTGGGGCTCAATGTTTTGCCACGTTTTCCACTCTATCACCTAACATTTCACCGAGGCCTCACAATTACAAACAAAACATGCACATATACATAAAATCATCATACGAATCCACTCGTGGCCTCGAAATTTCCAACATAGGTCCATTTTCCTACGTCACCCCATGATGGACACAATAAAATTAGGCAACAATCACAAGAAAGTTAAATTTTCATATGTCAGACTTATACAACTGAGTTTCTATTAGCTCGTTCTATTTGGTGGGGCTATCCTACATTTCTCATAATGACCGGGAGGGTCGGTACACCAGATACCAATTAAAACACTATTCGTTCTGAACAGACAAGGATGAGGAAAATAGGAAAAGTTACCTGATTCGGCGAAAAGCTGAGGATACTTGCTACACATATCAGATTCTGTTTCCAAAGTAGCTTCCTCCACAACACGATTCTTCCACTGCACCTTCACAGAGGCTATTTTCTTGGACCTCAACTTGCGAATATCCATATCTAAGATAGCAATAGGCTCTTCCTCATATGTCAGATTCTCATCTAATATAACTGAATCCCAACGGATTATGTATGAACCATCACTGTGGTACCTCTTCAACATCGAAACATGGAATACCGAATGAACGGCTGATAGACCCGAAGGTAAAGCCAACTTGTAAGCCACCTCTCCAACATGCTTGAGGATCTCAAACGGCCTAATGTACCTCTGGCTAAGCTTTCCCTTCTTTCCAAACCTCATCAACCCTTCATCGGTAAGACTTTCATCAACACTTTCTCTCCCTCTCCATCAAGATCTCAGACTTTAAGGTCTGCATACTCCTTCTTCCTGCTCTGTGCTACCAGAAGATTAGCTTGAATAGCCTTCACATTCTCTAGGGACTCCCTCAAAAGGTTTGTACCCTAAGGTCTCACCTCAAACGCATTAAACCACCTAATAGGAAACCTACACCTCATCCCATACAACGCCTCAAATGGAGCCATATCGATACTCGAATGGTAGGTATTATTACATGCAAACTTAGCCAATAGCAAGAACTGGTCCCAATGCCTACCAAAATGGTCCGCTCAGGTTGGCCGTCAATCTGTGGGTGGAATGCTGTACTAAGATCCAACCTCGTACCCAACTCCTCATGCAAATACTCCCAAAATCTGGATATGAACATTGTGCCCCTGTCAGACACAATGGAGATAGGAACCCCATAAACCTAACCACCTCACGAATGTAGATTTTAGCCAATTTCTCTGCATCATAAGTTATCTTTACTGGAATAAAGTGGACAGACTTAGTCAACCTGTCGGCAAACCCAGATAGAGTCAAACTTCCCCAACGTCTTCAGAAGACCAACTACCATGGCTATTCTTTCCCACTTCCACTCAGGAATGGGCATCCTCTGAAGTGTACCCCCAGGTTTCTGATGTTCATACTTCACTTGTTGGCAGTTCAGACGCTGAACAACAAACTCCACTATATCACGCTTCATCCAAGTCCACCAGTAGTACTATCTCAAATCGTTGATACATCTTGGTAGATCCAGGATGAATAGAATACCTCGAATTATGAGCCTTTGTCATAATGGTTTCGATCAAATCACCCACATGTGACATGCAAACTTGCCCCTCAATCCGCAGCACCCCCTCTTCATCAATCACGGCCTTCTTGGCCTCCCCACACAACATCTTGTCACGAATTTTGCACAACTTAGCATCTTCAAACTACTTAGCCTTAATCCTCAAGAAAGGATGACCGAGCCTCAGCACAAGCCAACACCCTGCCCGTGTTAGAAATATCCAGCCTCATAAAACTGTTAGCCAGAGTCTGAACCTCTCTAGCTAACGGACGCTCCGAAGAAATCAAACGAGCCAGACTTCCCATACAAGCCGACTTCCTGCTCAACGCATCTGCCACTATATTTGCCTTGCCAGGATAATACATAATGGTGATGTTATAGTCCTTCAGCAGTTCCATCCATCTCCGCTGCCAAGAGTTCAGGTCCCTCTGAATGAAAAGATGCTGCAAGTGGTGGTCAGTATACACCTTACAATGGACACCATATAAGTAGTACCGCTACCAACTTTAAGTCATGAGTAGGATAGTTCTTCTCATCCACCTTCAACTGCCGAGAAGCATAGGCAATCACTTTCTTTTTCCGCATCAAAACAACACCCAAACCAGAACATGAAGAATCACAATAAACAACAAAATCCTTGCCCTCCACAGGTAATGCTACAATAGGCGCTGTAGTTAACAAAGTCCTGAGCTTCTGGAAGCTCTTCTCACACTCATCGGAATACTGAAACGGTACCTCTTTCTGAGTCAAGCGGGTCAAATGAGAAGCAATAGAGGCAAACCCTTTCACAAGGCGACGATAGTAGTTAGCTAGACCTACGAAGCTACGGATCTCGGTCACTAATGTGGGCCTAGCCCATTTTCTGACTGCCTGAATTTTTTGGCATCCACCATAATACTTTCCTTCGAAATTACATGCCCCAAGAAGGACACAAAAGACAACCAGAATTCGCACTTGGAGAATTTGGCATACAACTCCTTCTCTCACAATACCTTAAGAGCAATCCTCAAATGTTTCTTATGCTACTCTTTACTTCTAGAGTACACAAGGATATCATCAATGAACACTATTACAAAAGAGTCTAAAAAGGGCTTAAAGACACTATTCATCAAATCCATGAATGCTGCTGGGGCATTAGTAAGCCTGAAAGATATAACCAAGAACTCATTGTGTCCATACCTGGTCCGGATTGCTGTTTTAGGAACATCCTTTGCCCAAATCTTTAATTGGTGATACCCGACCTTAAGTCAATTTTAGAGAACACATAAGCTCCCTGTAGCTGATCAAATAAGTCATCAATACGGGGAATGGGATACTTGTTTTAGATAGTTACCTTATTTAGCCGACGGTAATCAATGCACCTATGTATAGACCCATCCTTCTTCTTAACAAACAACACAGGAGCACCCCAAGAAGAGGCACTCGGGCAAATAAACCCTTTACTAAAAAGATCTTGCAACTGCTCTTTCAATTCCTTGAGTTCCGACGGCACCTATAAGGTAAAATAGAGATAGGACGAGTCCCTGGGTCTAAATCAATCCTAAAATCAATGTTACGATCAGGTGGCATACCAGGCAAGTCCGCGGGAAACACACCCGCAAACTCACGTACCACTGGAACCGAATCAATAGATGGCGTATCTGCAACGCTGTCACGGATATGTGCCAAATAAGCTAGACAACCCTTCTCCACTAGCTTCCTAGCGCGAATGAAGGATATGACCTTCTTAGAGAGGGGACTAAGGTTACCCTTCCACTCAAGTCTAGGTGCCCCGGGCATAGCTAAGGTAACAGTCTTAGAATGATAATCTAGAATAGCATAATGCGGGGACAACCAACTCATGCCCAAAATGGCATCGAAATCTACCATATCTAGGATCATCATATCCGCCCAAGTACTATATCCCATAAAAGTAATCGCGCAAGAAGGATAGACTTTATTTACCACCACTGAATCCCCAACCAGAGTAGATACATAAATAGGGACATCACGAGTATTACACATCATACCAATACCCACAGCAAAATATATGGACACATAAGAAAAAGTAGAACCCAGATCAAATAAAACAGATGCCATCCAATCATAGATTGAGATAGTACCTATGATGACAATATTGGAGGCCTCAGCCTGTGGTCTACCTAGAAAATCTTACAAATGACCGAGCCCTCCTATAGCCTGTGAACCACCACGATTTCCCTATCAGTTCTGGGCCCCGCCGCTGCCGGGCTGCTATCCGCCTCTACCTGCCTAAGGACCACCTCGGTCAGGCTAGGCACCTCCCCAACTTGTGGTGTGGCCGCCCCGCCTTGCCGGTGCGCGATCCTTACCTCCTCTATCTGGTGCAAATGGAGCTCGGGGAGCCTGATACTGAGTCCCTTATCCACCCTGTCTGAGCTTGGGGAAATACCTCTTAATAGGCCTATCTAACCACACTCGTAACATGCAGGGTCTAGCGTAGGTCGCTGAACAGAAGATGATCAAGTAGTATAACCTCAATGCTGACCGGAAGCTTGATAATTTGCCCCTGATAGGCCCCCAACTGACACCTGCATCGCGCACTGAACTGGATGCCCTAGATATACCTGCGAACTCTGACCCCTCGAGAAGGAGTTGCTAAAAACCCCAACCCTTTGGGCCTTCTTCCCTACCTGCTTTTCATGACATTCCTGTTTAATACCTTCAACAACACGGATATGCTCCATTATCTCTTAGAATGAAGCCTCAGAGGCTACAAGCTGAAGACCTGATAGGTGAAGTCCAGTGTTCAATCCCTTCACGAATCACTAGATCCTTTCCCCCTCAGTAGGCAGTAACTGAAGAGCATATCGGGACAAGGAGTGGAAACGGGACTTTTACACAACAACAGATGAGTTTCCCTTATCAATATTAGCAAATTCATCCTTCCTTCGGTCCCTCAGAGTACGCAGAACGTACTTATCCAAGAACACTGAATAGAACTGAACCCAAGTCAACGGAGGAGACCCAGCTGGCCTGTACTCCATATATGCCCTCCGACATAACATGGCATCACCCAAGAACTGGGAGGTCACAAACTGTACACCGTACTTGTCTACAGCCCCCATCTTATGGAGCCTCTTGTGATAGTCTATGATGAATTCGTATGTATCTTCTGACTCAGTACCATAGAAAACTTGAGGCTTCATTTTAGTGAACCTCCAAAACAAGTCATGTTCTTCGCCAGTCATCATCGGCCTTGCAACTAGCCTCGGAAAGGCTTCTAAACTCGAAACTTAATGCAAGCAAGGTGCCACTGCTGCGACATGCTGAACCCCCGGAACGTGAACTCTATCTGGACCTGGGGCTGCTACACCTGCGCCCTTACCTGCTGAATCGGCTAGTATAGCCCCGGCCTGGTATACCAGGAGCAGCTGCAGCTCCTAGTAGGACTGGTACTGCCACTGGCTAGGCTGGTGCCGATGCATCTCCCGCGGCCTCATTAGGAGCCACTGGAGGCATGAGATCAACTACTGGGACTCCGCCCTCGACTGGGGCCGCCCCTCTACCGGCTCCACTGCCTCCACCTCTTTCTCTGGCTACTGCCACACATGTTCTCGCAATCTGCAAGAAAGTGAAAGATACTTAGATATCAATTTGAATCAACAGATGCCAATTGTAATCAAGTAGCACGAAAGAAAAAAAAGAAAAGGAAATTTTCCCAGTGTCTGGTAGCCTCTCGAAGATAAGTACAGACATCTCCGTACCGATCCGCAAGACACTACTAGACATGTCCTTGTACGAAGAAATCGATGAACCTAAAGCTCTGATACCAACTCTGTCACGACCCAACCCACCATGACTGGCACCCACACTTACTCCTAGTGGGCGAACCAACACATAAGTCATCTACTTATTCAAGTCTATCTTTATATTAACCAATTTAATCAGTTATTACTCATTCAAGCATAAGATAATAAAAATAAGTCATGCCATAAATAACGAAGTAAATGCGAAAGTCCTAACTATTATAATTTCCCAAAATCCGAAAGTAATTGTACCAGGATTCTAATTTAAAACTTGTATAAGGAATGAAATCTGTCTAACAAATAACCATAATGTCCAGAATAGGAAATAAACATCATAAGAGGAAGATCTTCGGGTGGCCTGACATGGATAGAAGCTCATCCTAAATTAGTCAGCAACATCCTCAACGCAAGATGTGATGAAGGCGGGTAGCAGTCTCCGTATCACAATCTGCACTCAAAAGAATGCAGCCATGTAGTATCAGTACAAACACTATGTACCTATAGATATCATAGGCCGACTAAGTTTACTATAATGCATATCTCATAAAACAATAGAATAAACAAACTAGCCAACAGACATGAAATAAATAAACCACAACAATGTCAACCAAGGGTAATCACAAATCAAGTCACCCAAGATAATCAAGAGCTCAATCAACGGAAGCCACACAACGAAAAAAGTCTACCACAGCAATCATACTCACTATACACACATGCTAACTGATGTCATTTCCCAGTAGTCATGACCTACAGGGGGCCCATGTACCACTCGTTTCGGATACGCATCGGACCCGTGCATAAACTTTCATTCCGAAAAGAACCTCGGACGCAGGCCACATTAACGTATCTCTCATTTTTTAAACCAAACTCGGACCATGAGCCTATAATCTTGGTCACAATTGTGCCTTTCCATATATCTATACATAACACTATTTCTTGCCCCCTTATTAACAATGCTCAAATCATCATTTAGTATCACAATGTCACCGAGAAAACCATATTAACTTGGCATCATAACAACACCAACAGTAAGTTCAATCACAATGAAGAGTGGCACGGAGCCCACACAATCATTTAATCAATTGCATATAGGAGTTCAACCACACAACATCATGCATGAAGACTAGACATGCTTTCTCCTATAGAATTCACAACATACAATCAACTAATCAAAGTCTAACACATACAAGTAAACCGTGACCTACCTTAAACGTAAAGCTGGAACAACTAGAATCACTCTGCTGCAGCTTTTCCCCTCTATAAAGCCTCGGAACGCTCAAACTCTAGAAATTAGAATGCTCAATGAGTCACAATCATTCTAGTCACAAAATCAATGCAAGACACCCTTCCCTTGAGCCCCATTCCAATGGGTGAATGGTTTCTTGGTGTAAAATAACCTAACAAGGGCCTTAGTAATCACTAACCATCAACTAAAACAATATTAAATCAACACCCTAATTACAAGAAGTTTCCATGTCCAAGCTACCATTTTTTTTGGAACCCTAAGTTTCAATTCACTTAGTTCATGGCTCTAAAGGTTTAATTCATGATTAAGAAGAGTCAACCCAAACCATTAGATGATAAATAAGTGATAACAATCATAACCCATCAAGTATAAAAGGTTTATTAATTTCTAGGGTTACTATTACTAATTTCACTATTGAAATCCCATAAAAGGGATGATAATCATGAAGATGATATGGAATGATTAAAAGTGGTGGATGTCACGACCCAACCGGAGGGCTATGATGGGCACCCAAAGCTAACCCGCCGGGCACCTCTCATCGTACATTCATATTCATATCTCGGTGATCCACATGGCCTGTTAATAATTCTATGCCTCGATAATACCATTTCTAATGACTAAAACACTTTTATATATATCAACGTCAACAACTATGCCCATGTACATATGCACAAGACGACGAGGCTAACAAAATAATATACCAAAATATGAGCTGACAAGGCATAAGACATCTACTATACAAGACTGTCTATGAGCCTCTAGGGAGAGTACGAAACATCATCATAAGGATGGGACAGGGCCTCGCCATGCCCATATATAAACACAAAAGAGTAGTACCCACAGTTGCAACTCCGGATCAAATGGAGCTCCTCTAAGCAATCTCTGGATAAGCAGCCTAAGGATCAAGTCTATCTTCCTGTCCACCTGCGGGCATGTCGCACCATCCACAAACAAAAAGGACATCAATATGAATAATGTACTAAGTATGTAAACATAATCAATAGCATAATGGAAGCATGAGAAATAATCATCAGTCAAAAGAGTGGTGGGAGTATAAAGCCACTTATACCTCTAGTGTTTGTTCATTGTATTTACTTACCCTCTTTCTAATGGGAACCTTCCATCTCATACATTTATAATTATAGGAGTATCATACCCGACCATAGAGGTTCGGTGTCTTACATACCCAACCATGATAAGGTTCGGTGTTATACATACCTGGCCCTTCCAAGGCTCAGTGTCATCCGTACCCAACTGCAGTGGTGTGCGCGCGATAGATGTCATACCCGGTCATATAAGCTCGGTGTTCTTAGTAATCGTACTTTGATACATATATGTATATATAGATATAGAAGGGTACATACGCATCCTCAACATCATCATCGTCTTTATTACTTTATTATGTCCTTCCTTAGAGGTTCAACTATTATAGGATGAAACCAATGGTATCATGAGATTATCAAGAATCATGAGCCTTAGTAATTCTACGGATGAAGCCATTTTGGAAGGCATTATGGAACTTATGTGAAGGTATATAGCAACGGGATCATTCCTTAATGATAGAAGGGTTAGCCTTACATAACTCTTTGTCTTCTTACTACTTAACGTTCACCGCCAAAGCTTGATAAATCTACATTTAAAGGATTCATACCTTGGTTAAGCCTTAAAGACACCCTTAAATTCAAATTAGAACAATTCATGAGCTAACAAAAATTGGGCAGCATTTCCCCTATATCATCGACTTCCACCATATAACAAAACAACTCCTAAACAACCATAATAACCTCCACAATGTCATAATCAAGTAATCACATTACATTCATTCTCCTATACAACTTATACTAATAACTTCACATCAACCCTTAGCACATTGTCGTACAGTGCTTCCTCATCATCATTATTACCTTTTATAACAAGAATATATCCATATCATACTAAGAATCATGATTCAAGTTGGCTTACCGCTCAAAACATCATGAAAACTGTATTTAGACCTCATCTTCTACTTTCTCCTTCTACCCAAGTTGTTCAACAACTAAGCTTTCTTGATTACAAGAAATAAGCATGAGAACTAACCTTTTATCTCATAAGAATGAGCTTTGGAGTAAGTTATCAACTTGTATGAAAACCCAAGCTTCAATACCCAAGTTATTATTGAAATCTACTAACCCTAGTGAGCCCTCCAACATATAAACACCTTAATTCTTGCTATTTGATCTTTGTTATCTCTTGGGTTTGGGTGTAATATGCTTGGAAAAGTTTTTTGGAGCTTCGGAGTGCTTGGAGGAAGTGTGGGAAATGAAATAATGAACAAGGGTTTCCATCTTTAACCAAAATAATTTTGGCCCAACCCGGATATACGACCTGTATAATTGGACCGTATAATCTCACCAGTGAGTCACCCCTCTCTGGAAGTATTCTACTGAGCATAGTATGGGTCGTATAATTTATACGGTCAGTACAAATAGCCATACAAACTGGAAGTTCTCGAAACTCATCCTCGTCGATTCGTTTGACTTCCAATCCTTATAGAACCTTCTTGGTACTCATGTAACACTTCATTAACCATCTAAGAGGTCCTATAACAGCCCCTCAAGACATCACTAAATATGTATTGACTCAACTATCGCGAAAACTTTTCCAAACATGACTTACATTTCACTTCCTTCAACAAACTTAGTTCCATCGATTCATATAACTTCAAAATCTTATGGCATGCTCTAAAAACTGTTAGGTACTCTCCTTAATCTCATAAGAACCTCGTGCAACCAAAAATATATCGCCTCATACGAGGGATTTAGTACAATCGTGGCGTATCAAGAATCGTGAGCTTACTAGCTCGGAAGATAAAATCATTTGAAGGATATCATGGTCTCACAGAAGATTTAGATATTTGGCCAAAGAACCATGCCTTATGAAAGAAGGGTTAGCCTTACATACCTTTTCCGTTCAACTATTCTACACTTGCGCGTTCTCCTCCAATGCTAGTGTTTCTACCTTCATTAAAGTCATACTATCATTAGAATCGATAGCTAGCATATATGACCAAAACTAGAGAAAATCGGAAAACATCTCCTTTATTTATACGACATTCCTCCATCGTGTATATCAACTCCCAAACGTCAATAATACATTCACAATACCATAACAATAATCATTATTCATTCACATTACCCACATTTCTTAGTTTACCTTCAATCACCCATATCCATGGCTATGACACACGACTATGTCCATTCACGTGCATTGCTCATCTCAAGTTGTCAACATCATTTATAAAACATTTACATTACAATACATAAAGACTCATAACTCAATTCAAACTATTTCTCAAAATGGCACTATTCCACATTCGTGACCCATTTTGCCATACCTCTCTACAATCCAAGTATTTCAACTCTTAAATACCTTAAACTACATAGAAACATCATAAATATTACCTTAGATGTCGTAGAAACAAGCCTTGGTTGATAATACTCCACTTGAGCAAAACCCTAGTTTATCTCCAATGAGATTTCTTGACTTGTATGATCCTTAATTGGTTTTCTTATACTTGATTCACTTAGTTTATGTTGTTGATCACCAAATATCCTTGAATTCTTGTGGAATTTATGTAGAGAGATGTTTTAGAGAGAAGGGGTGTCATGTAGAAGTGAAATGAAATGAAATAATAAACTTGGTCCCCTTTTTAATAACCCAAAATCTGATCTGAAGTGAACAGTCGTCGAAAGTGCACAGTGGCCGTAAGCCCAGTTTACGAGCCGTATTCTGGTTTACGGTCCGTCTTTCACGGCCTTATTTAAGCATAACAGAACCAGAAAGGTTTGCTAGAGGTCATGGTGGTTTACGGTCACAATTTACGAGCCATATTTCGATTTACGGTCCGTATTCTGAGTCGTTTTTAACCATTTAGACATTTGGCAGAAAGTTGAAGTTTTGGAATGTTGAAAGACGATAGCAGTTTACGGTCCGTAAACCACTTTACGGGCCGTATTCTATTTTACGACCAACTGGGCCGAAGTGCAAATCTGCAACTTTCGCATTTTCAAAACTCATAAGTAGTCATCCCCTTCTTAGTAAAACACCGTACACTCATACTCTTCGTTGGTCTATTCATTGTATGCTCACGGAGAAATTTCCGAGGTGTAACATTCTCCCCCCCCCCCCCCCCCCCCCTTAAGAATATTCGTCCTCAAATGTTAAGGTCTTGGGGGATTCTATAAAAATTTCGCCAGAGTCTCCCCTATAATATGGCACTACCATCCTGTCACATCAACCCATAATATCATCGCCTCAGAGGGATACATCACAATATCAACATATCTATGGCCACACACGACCAAAAGCATGAAAAGTAAGTATATATACCTTATGTCGTTAGCGTTTCATCTTGAATCTCTTTGGGGGTTGGAATAAATGCGGGTATCTGGATCGCATACTGTCTTCCGCTTCCCATGTCATTTCTTCTCGTTTACTGCTTCTCCATAGAACCTTAACTGAGGCCACCTCTTTGTTTCTAAGCCTCCGTACTTGCCTATCTAGTATGGCAATGGGCACTTCTTCATAATTCAACTTTTCTGTCACTTGGCACGATCGTAGTAGGATCTCCAACACATTTTCGAAGCATCGAGACATGCAAAACTGGATGGACTGATTCCAAATCCGGAGGTAGATCTAATTCGTAGGCCACTTTGCCCACTTTGCGCACAATCTCATAAGGTCCAATGTACCGGGGACTAAGCTTCCCCTTTTTGTCAAATCTCATTACACCTTTCATCGGTGACACTTTCAAGAATACCCAATCTTTCACTTGGAACTCTAAGTCTCTTCGGCGATTATCCGCATAGGACTTTTGACGACTTTGGGCTGCTAATAACCGATCTTGTATGAGCTTGACTTTCTCTATGGCTTGTAGACCAAGTTTGGCCCTATCAATCTAGCCTCTCCTGTTTCGAACCACCTAATCGGGGATCTACACTTTTGCCCATACAAAGCTTCGTACGGTGCCATCTGAATGCTAGAATGATAACTGTTATTGTAAGAAAATTTAATGAGTGGAAAATGATGACCCAATTACCTCCGAAATCTATCATACATGCCCGTAACATATCTTCAAGAGTCTGAATGGTGCGCTCAGCTTGTCCATCGGTCTGCGGGTGAAATGTCGTGCTAAGGCTCACTTGGGTCCCTAAACCCTCTTGGAAAGACTTCCAAAAATTGGCTGTAAACTGAGTTCCTCTGTCTGAGATAATAGATACTGGAACACCATGGAGTCTTACTATCTCTTTAAGATAAAGCTTTGCATAATTTTCTGCCACATGCGTCGTCCTGGCTGGTAAGAAATGAGCTGACTTGGTGAGTCTATCCACAATCACCCATATGGAGTCATACTTACGGTGAGAACGGGGTAAGCCTGTTATGAAGTCCATGTTAATCACTTCCCACTTCCAAGTTCGGATTTCTATAGCTTGCAACAATCCACCCGGCTTTTGGTGCTCGATTTTCACTTGTTGACAATTGGGACATTGAGCTACGAATTCCGCTATATCTTTCTTTATTCCATTCCACCAATATATTGACTTAAGGTCATGATACATTTTCGTCGCTCCGGGGTGAACAAAATAACGGGAACAATAAGCTTCCCTTAATATCTGGTGGCGTAATCCTGCCACATTAGGAACACATACTCTGCCTCGGCATCGGAGAACTCCGTCTCCTGTGATGTCAAATGATGACTCCTCTTTCTGAGGGAGTGTATCTCTGTAATGCATTAGCATGGGATCTTCATATTGTCGCTCTTTCACTTCTGCCACTAGCGATGAGGCTACTGAATTCTGGATAGTAATCCCCCTGCTACCTGACTCCACTACTCGAACTCCCAGGCTAGCTAACTGCTGGAGCTCACGAGTCATTTCTCTCCTCTCGGGTCGTACATCACACAAACTTCCCATAGATCTGCGGGTAAGAGCATCGGCTACAACATTTGCCTTTCCGGGGTGATACAAGATATCAACATCATAATCTTTTAGCAATTCCAACCAGCGTCGTTGCCGTAAATTCAGCTCTTTCTGCTTGAAGATATACTGTAGACTTTTATGATCTGTATAAATATCCACATGGACACCATATAAATAATGTCTCCATATCTTTAACGCATGAACCACTGCGGCCAATTCTAAATCATGGGTTGGATAATTCCGCTCATGTTTCCGTAATTGCCTTGAAGGATACGCAATCACCCTACCATGTTGCATCAATACACAGTGTCACACCCGAAATTTACTAGGGTATGATGGGCACCCGACCCCATATACGGAGCCAAGCGAACCCTCAGACTCTCATTTCATACATATTATTTCCAATTTACAGATCAAATCACATGAAGCATATAATAGGACTTTCAACAGAAACAGAAGACAAACATCGTCTTAAGCGGCCACGTGTATCAAACATATCAAACATATCATATCAAATACTGTAAACAGGCGGAATGTACATCGCCTGAACATACGTACATTTACGAACATATAGGCCACATTAGGCCACCATAGCAAACAGGGCCGCCTAAGACACAGACCTCGGACCAAACCAAACAGAATATGTGGACATATAAGTTGCTTACGAACTGACTCTTCGTACCCACGACTCTGTCTGCAAAGTCTCTAACACAAATCAGAAAGCACAACTTATGCATACTCAGACTCGGCGACACTCCGATGGGAAGTGGAGCTCGCCAATCCCACTGAAACCTCCTAGCCAAGTCTTCCGCTCATCTGGGTGTACCTGCGTGGCATGAAACGCAGCCCCCGAAAAAAGGGGGTCAGTACGGAATATGCACTGAGTATGTAAGGCAAGAATACAGTAAGCAGAATCATAATCAGAATCAAAGGTACAGAAGTATAACAGACGGAGTCATAATCAGATACAGATGTACAGAATGTATGTACGATATGCAAAGTGATAGAAACAACTTACTGGAAGTACAGACCATGCATGCCAAGAATGGTATCCAGTCCCTTGCGGGACCCGGGGAAAACGTGGCGCCGCCCTGCTTAGACCAAAATGCTTATATCAGAATACGTATATCAGAATACTTAAATCAGAATTCGCCTACCAGAATTATTAGATACTTAAATTAGGGGGGGGGGGGGGGGCATACAAATCATAAACAGACTCGGAATCAAAGAATAGAATATCCCCAATGTACATATCAGTATCATGTCTTACTTGGCTCTAGGACATGCCAAAAGAACGAAAGGGTAAGCCTCACATACCTGTGCCGCGACCAACTAGTTATGCTTATTTGTCCAAACTCGTTACTCTACATACAAAAGAATTCATATAATCATTAACCCCATTATCATTCACTTGTCTCAACTTCTCAAATAAACTCATTTATTTTCTGCCGAAATTTCGGCAGCATCTCCCCTGTAAATATACCAACCCCGAGAATACGGCTCGGCCCCAAATCAACAACAACAAACCCGAGAATTCAACTCGGCCAAACCAACAACAATACTAGCAATTATTCTAGCAACACTTTAATAATCAATCCAATCCAATTCAATTCAATTCAATTCAATTCAATAACTTTCAAAACGATTCAATCAACATACTACTCCATCCAACATCTTCCAAATTTCAACAAGAACAATAACAACTTATTTCCTTCTTCCAAATTTAATCACAACAACTCAACAATTTACACACTAACAACACCATACTAGCAACCTTAACTTCCATACATGCAAGAACATTATATTCAATTCACATAACTTCTTCCATAATCCACACGTTAACAGCATCATTTTCACAAATACAAGAAACTACATTTTGTTCTAAATCAGCCCGCAACCAGTTACAACTTCAATTTGCGTCATCAAACCTTCATTTTCATCGCATAATCCACGACAAACAACAAACAACATACTACATAAAATTAATTCATCATGTTCCACCAAGGCAGCCCCTACACGGCCAAGCTTCAACATACATAAATTCATAAGGTTCATCTATTCCTTCATATTCCAACATGCTCAACTATCCATAATACAACAATCCAAACATGCTAAGTAATTTCATTCTTTAACCCTACATAACATCATATACACACGGCTACACAACCCATATCATAATTCCATGAACTTCATTCATTTCCACGTATCACAACATGCACCAACTACCCACAACACATGAAAGAAGATGGAATCCTTACCCTTTCCTTTCAATTCCTCTTCTCGGCTAGAAGTGGTCGTAGCAACAACGAGTGATTTTCTTGTTCCAACAACTACTCCACGTCGACGAGGATCTCCTAATTAGTAAGAAAACTAAAAGAAAAGAATTTTCCATGATCAAAATTGAGGGGCAAGTTCCGGCCAGCCCCTCTTTGGCCGACTGCCCCTTTTTTTTCTCTTCATCTTTCTTGATTTTTCTAGACTTGGCAAATGATGAATTAGCCCTCCTTTCATGACTTAGTCATATATATATTAGCTCATGCACATGGCTGGTCATGTGCACTTATTTTCTCTTTTTTTTTCCTCTTTCTCTCCAAACTTCGTCAATTTTCTAGAAATCTCCATGTCACAAAAAGATGACTTGGGGTCTTGCTTAGTCATTCCATGCATATATATAGCTCCACAAATATATAATGTACACATGTGCCATTTCATGGCATGAAAATATTGGTCATGTTAAGGTGGGGCCCACGGCCATAAGGCTTCTCCAAGAAGTCATAAATAATAATCAATTTCCAAATTCCAAGTTTGCCCTTAATATTCCATGCCAACCATACTTACAACAACTCATATACATTATGATAATTTTAATAAAATGGTCTTACCCTTAACTTTCCACGATGACTTTGGAAATTTCCAAACGTACAAGATACGGGCTATAACACACAGCCTGGCCCAACACCTGAAGCATCGCAATAAACAACATATCCTTCCAATCATTCTGGAAGTGTCAAGACTGGGGCGGAAGTCAATCTACTTTTCAACTCTTGGAAGCTACGCTCACAAGCATCTGTCCATTGAAACTTTGCCGATTTCTGGGTCAACTTTGTGAGTGGTGCAGAAATAGAAGAAAAACCTTCAACAAATCTCCTATAATAACCTGCTAAGCCCAGAAAGCTGCGAACCTCCGTAGGAGTTGTGGGCCTTGGCCAAGTTTTCACGGCCTCAATCTTTTGACAATCCACTCGAATACCATCGGCTGCCATAATGTGCCCCAGAAATGCCACTGAGTTCAACCAAAACTCGCATATGGAAAACTTTGCAAACAACTCTCGAGTTCGAAGGACTCCGAGGACAGTACACAAATGATTCGCATGTTCTGCCTCGGATCTAGAATATACCAAGATGTCGTCGATAAATACGATCACAAATAAATCCAGAAAAGGCCTGAACACATTATTCATCAGATCCATAAATGCCGCCGGCGCATTAGTTAGCCCAAATGACATCACCCGGAACTCAAAATTACCATATCTTGTTCTGAAGGCTGTCTTAGGGATATCTTTCTCCCTAACTCTCATTAGGTGATACCCGCACCTCAAATCAATCTTTGAAAACCATTTGGCACCATGCAATTGATCAAATAAGTCATCAATCCTCGGAAGAGGATATTTGTTCTTAATCGTCACCTTATTCAGTTGTCGATAATCAATGAACATTCTCAAGGAGCCATCCTTCTTTCGGACAAACAATACGGGTGGTCCCCATGGGGATGAACTAGGCCTAATAAAGCCTTTATCAAGCAAGTCTTTCAACTGCTCCTTCAACTCTTTCAATTCTGCGGGTGCCATTTTATAAGGAGGAATAGATATAGGCTTCGTGCCTGGCAACACATCAATGGCAATATCAATCTCCCGCTCGGGAGGAAGGCCTGGAAGCTCTTTCGGGAACACATCCGGAAATTCATTTACTACGAAAACTGACTGAAGAGTCGGTGATTCAGCTTCTACATCTTGAACCCGGACTAGATGATAAATGCAACCTTTCGTGATCATTTTCCTTGCCTTTAGATAGGAAATAAACCTACCTTTCGGTGACGCCGTGTTCCCTTTCCACTCTAAGACTGGTTCTCCCAGAAATTAGAAACGAACCATTTTTATTCTACAATCAACATTTGCATAACAAGAAGCCAACCAATCCATGCCCATAATAACATCAAAATCCACCATTTCTAGCTCATGCAAATCAATCATGGTACGACAATCACAAATCACAATTACACAATTTCTATATACCCGGCTAGCTATTACCGATTCACCCACGGGTGTAGACACCTCAAAAGGCTTGATCGACTCCGGTTCGACTCTAAATCGACCCGCAACATACGGAGTAACATATGACAATGTGGATCCCGGATCAATCAAATCATAAACATCATGAGAGAATACTGATAATATACCTGTAACCACGTCAGGAGAAGACTCAAGATCTTGGCGTCCAGCCAAAGCATAAACACGGTGCTGAGGACCGCTAGAACTGGGAACTCTCCCTCTGCCTCTACCATGGCCGACTGGCGCATGTGAATCTGGCCCCATAGGGCGTACAGACGCTGAAGATCCGGCTACCGACCCTGATGGCTGGGTCCTACCTCTACCATGAACTGAGGGGCAATCACGCATAATATGGCCTGGTCGACCACATGAATAGCAAACATCTGAGCCCATTCGGCATCGACCCCAATGCAACTTCCCACACTGGGAACATCGTAGTGCGGGTGGCCTTGCCTGACTCGAATCATCTCTAAACTGAGACCCCGAATAACTCTGACTCGGCCCAGAACGAGTAGATCTGTCGAATCTCTGGCCTGAAAACCGTAGAGGCACACCAGTCATAGAATAGCCTGAGTGCCTGGACATCTGCTGCCTGTGCCCGCCTCTGAACTCACTCATCGGACCTGAGGATCTGACCCTCTTGCTATGACCCCTATCCTGCTCGCGTTCACTTCTCTGCTGTTGTAAACTTTCTTCTGAGTTCTGAGCATGAGCCTGAATGCGTGCAATGTCCATATTGTCCTGAAGGGACGCAGTCAAACATCTATCCATCAAATGTGGCCCTAGGACTTTAACAAATCGGTGCACTCGGTCACCCATATCCTCTACCATGGTCGAAGCATACCTAGCCAAGGAATTGAAGCAGAGACTATACTCTAGAGTACTCATGCTACCTTGCCTCAAATTCAAGAACTTATCGGCTCTAGCTCGCTGAACTTCTGGAGGCGTGTAATGTCAGAGAAAAGCATCAACAAACTCTTGCCATACCGGGGGAGGTGCATTGGCTCCCCGTGAAGCCATCCAAATCGTATACCATTTGATCGAGACATCTCTCAATCTATACGATGCTAACTCCACCGACTCGGTGTCCGAAGCATGCATCAATCGAAGCGTCCTCAAATACCATCAATGAAGTCCTGAGGGTCCTCCTCTGGCTTTGACCCAAAGAATTTTGGAGGGTTCAAAGTGATGAAGTCATGTGCCCTTGCACTAACAGCCCTGTCACCTTGCCCTGTACTTTGCCGCTGCGTCTGAGCAGCAACCAGCTGGGTAAGCAAATGTATGGCCTCTTTCACATCTTGGCCTGAAGCATCTGGTGGGGGAGCTGGAGGTGCTGGGGCTGGGGCTGAGGCTCCCTCACGCTCCTCTAATATAGGTACTGAGCGGGAGAATTGAGATTAAGCCGCACTCTGGGACTCACTTTCCTCTACTACCGGTGGCAGTGCTCTTTCAGCCCGCTTTTCTTCCACCGTTTTGCCCTTTTGGGCTGCTGTAGCCTTTCTTTTTACAGGCATTTCTGAAATACACAACACACGATTAAGGGACAAGAATTTCTTATACCATAGCTCTATCGCACGATTCTTATGAAGAAAGAAGGTCATTTATTCCTAAAATGTCCGCAGCTTCTTGTTTATAAGTGTGGCGCGCAACACACCCATAACCAAGACTCTACCAGACACGGCTCGTAGACACACCCTAGGACTGAACTGCTCTGATACCACTTTTGTCACGACCCGTCTAGCGGGCCGCGACGAGCGCCCGGTGCTAGCCCACCCGAGCACCCCTTGGCTTACACTTCACTTACATTTAGGTGAGCCACATAATTAAACATACATTTCTAATCACCATTCATGCTAGTCCCATTGGACGATAATGCTTTCATATCATGGTTGGCATCTATACCACGTCAATGTACATGAGCCGTCAAGGCTATCAAAATAATATACAAAATATAGGCCGACAAGGCCAGACATATCTAATCATATTCACATGTCTACGAGCCTCTAAGAAGAGTATAACATATCACATAAGCGGGATAGGACCCCGCTATGCCCATAATTATATACCCAAAAGAATAAGTACCCAAAAGCTATGGCTCCGAATGAAATGGAGCTCTGCTAGGTAGTCTTTGAGAATACCGCTATGGATCGAGCCTGCCTCCCTGTGCACCTGCGGGCATGACGCAGCTTCCACAAACAAAGGACGTCAGTATGAAGAATGTATTGAGTATGTAAAGCATGATCAATATCAATATAGAAGCAATATAAGCAACATATGAAACAACATAGGATAGGAGACCGCATATCATCGTCATAAGCGCTTACTTGGCTTTCGTAGGAACTTTCCATTTCTAGTGCGTGTTCGTGTACATACATCCATATTCGTATCCACTTACGTATCCTTATTCACATTTATATCATGTACATTCTCTTATTCGTAATCATATCATAATCATTTCCATATCATATATATAATCATATCATATACATAGCATTTACATAGCATACCCGACCACGCAGGATCGATGTTTCATACATACTTGGCCAACCAAAGCTCAAGGTTGCACATACCTGGCCCTACCAAGGCTTCAGGGTTACATCTACCTGGCCCTACCAAGGCATCAGGGTTATCTGTACCATCTGCAGAGGTGTGCACGCGTTACGTAATCATATACATACTTATTTACATATCTTACCCGGCCTTATAAGCTCGGGGTTCCATAATAGTCATACATAGACACATATATACAATGGTTCATAAGCATCTTTACTATTTACATCATTATCATAATCGTCATCAACATCATTGTTACTATTATCGTCATTCATGATATTTATCTTTATAGGCTTACTCGTCATACGAGGGATTTAGTACAATCGTGGCGTATCAAGAATCGTGAGCTTACTAGCTTGGAAGATCAAATCATTTGAAGGATATCATGGTCTCACAGAAGATTTAGATATTTGGCCAAAGAACCGTGACTTTTGAAAGAAGGATTAGCCTTACATACCTTTTCCGTTCAACTATTCTACACTTGCGCGTTCTCCTCCAATGCTAGCGTTTCTACCTTCATTAAAGTCATACTATCATTAGAATCGATAGCTAGCATATATGACCAAAACTAGAGAAAATCGGACAGCATCTCCTTTATTTATATGACATTCCTCCATCGCGTATATTAACTCCCAAACGTCAATAATACATTCACAATACCATAACAATAATCGTTATTCATTCACATTATCCACATTTCTTAGTTTACCTTCAATCACCCATATCCATGGCTATGACACACGACTATGTCCATTCACGTGCATTTCTTATCTCACGTTCTCAACATCATTTAAAACACATTTACATTACAATACATCAAGACTTATAACTCAATTCAAATTATTTCTCAAAATGGCACTATTCCACATTCATGACCCATTTTGCCATACCTCTCTACAATCCAAGTATTTCAACTCTTAAATACCTTAAACAACATAGAAACGTCATAAATCTTACCTTAGATGTCGTAGGAACAAGCCTTGGTTGATAATACTCTACTTGAGCAAAACCCTAGTTTATCTCCAATGAGATTTCTTGACTTGTATGATCCTTAATGGGTTTTCTTATACTTGATTCATTTAGTTTATGTTGTTGATCACCAAATATCCTTGAATTCTTGTGGAATTTATGTAGAGAGATGCTTTAGACAGAAGGGGTGTCACGACCCAACCCCATGGGCCATGACTAGTGCCCGAGCTGGACACTCATATACGTCTGTTAGGTATAATCAAACCGAATCTATGAAACAATATGGAAACTTGCATAAGAACTCCAAAGGTTCATAACGTCATCATATATATACATACTCGGATGACCTGTCTCCTGAGGAGTCACAACTAATCAAAACATAATATGATACGCAAGCCGACAAGGCTGCCACTACATATCAATATCATACGCAAGCCGACAAGGCTGCCACTACATAACAATATCCATAGCACATCATATAGACACAGCTGAACAAACTTATACACAACCCACACATATGTCTACAGACCTCTAAGAGTATCGATAGTGAAATACGACGGGACAGGGCCCCGCTGTACCCCTGGATAAACATATATATACATCATAAGATCTGTACCAAAAGTCTGGGCTCCAGAACAGTGGAGCTCTCCAAGACAGCTAAGTAGAAGTCCTAAGCTCGAGTGTCACCAAACTGACTATCTGTATTTGCGGGCATGAAACGCAGCCCCCCCCCCCTCCCGAAGAAAGGGGGGTCAGTACGAGATATGTACTAAGTATATAAAGTATGAAATACAATAAAGAGGATCATCACTGAAATAGAGATTACAGGAGACAAGTATGTCAATCAAAGATACCATTACACTCGCCTTATGAAATGTAAATCATGCATGTCACTATCATATATCATACCCGACCCATTATGGGACTCGGTGAATAAAGTCATCATATGCCATCCTTGGCGCCATAATCACATCATCATATCATCATATATATATACCGTATCCCGGCCCTCTAGTGAGGGACTCGGTGAACAATGCAGTGAAACTGTGCACGAAAACGTATCCTGGCCCGGGACTCTGTGAAAGATATATTGAGGCATGGACGAGCAGAGTAGTGAGCAACCATATGCAAACTAAATCATATCTGAGACTCAATAGAATACGTAGAATAAACTAAAACTTGAGTATCAAAGACAACAGTTATGTCAAATGCCCCTCGAATGTCATTATGGATCATATCAAATAGAACTTCAGGAATCATAGACACGTATCAAAACATAACGAAATAGGTTCTGGAAATCAAAGACATTAGCCATCCTAGTGTCTCTAAGAATAGGAACTTCTTTGGAGTTATATGCTCGTCGCCTGTTTGTTTCATAAAGATCATGCCAAAAAGAAAGAAGGGTTAGCTCTACATACCTTTAACGCTTATTTAATTGTCCAACGTCTACTTCTCGAGCTCGTAGGTCTAAAATTAAGATAACATAAGCCACAGTTAGATCATCCACGTCACTTACTAACCAATCCAAGTACGAATGAAACTTAACGAAATTTGGGCAGCATTTCCCCTGAAAACTTAACAATCCTCGAGATTCCAATTTAGTCAAACATCAATCAAAATACCAACAACAACAACACCAACAATTTCATAGCAAACTAGAATTAAATCCATTCTTAAATCACTTCCAAAACAGCCCAATATACATTCGTATACCAATGCTTGTATACACTTATTTATTTTCGTATATCTATAGTTTAACAACAAACACAACAACAACAACAACAACTACAGTCAATCCCACGATATTCTGGCCCAAAAAATAATTCATAACAACCACCAAACAGCCCCAAAATATTGTCACAAAACAGCCACGAAAATCATATAAAAACAGCTCGGTATACGCTTTGTATATGATATCTTCATACACTTTATTCTCCCAAATTCAAGAACAGCAACTTGTCAACACCATCAACAATTATTATACATCATAACTCAGCTAATTCCATCCATTTAATACAACTAAAACAACCCCCGATCCATAAATCTCAACAAAAAACAACAAACGAATTTATAACGCTATTTTCTCCGTTCTAATCCGTTAAAACTCTAAATAAACTTATTAACAATGAAAAAGGGACCTTAATCTTACCTTAAGTAAGCAGCAACCACGTCAATACTCTTCTTCTTGGCTAATTTTTAGCTCAAATGGAAGGCAACGCAACGTACAACACTTTTCTCTTCATGAGCTTCGGGATTCGGGGCTCAGATTGTGATCAAAATTTGGTTTCTCTCTCTAAAATCTCTCTTCCCTGTCTCTAGAATTTTCTGGATTTTTTTGGTATGAAGATGAGGAAGATAAGCTGAAAATTTCCCTTAAATAGCAAGGGAAATGGGCCTGACCCGACTTGGAATCGGGTTGGGCCCATTTCACTGCCAAGCTTGACCTTTCTGCCTTAAATCGTCCTTAACTCTTTATCCCGATGTCACATACATGACCACGACCTATGGTTGGAAAGGTATTTCAATTAGCTACAACTTTCATTTTGAGGAGTTTTCCCAAATTCCCAAATAATGATGGGGTTATGGCCTCCCGAAGTCAGATCACCCGAAAACGTAACTTAAAAACATCTTTTTGGAGGGCTTACACTTGGATTTGGCTCAAGGGTCCTTCTTGAGTTGTGTTTAACTTCACATATATTGTCCATATAACTTATCATATGTCCTTTATAAAAATCCCATCATGTGGGCCCCACTTCAGCTTACAGTTATGAGGGCTATATATCTTTTAACGTATTATTCCAATCATATTGTATGAATTCCAAATATCATACTCATGATACTACTGTAGAATTTCATTATTTATACTTGTGATATTTGCTCCTCCTCGAGCTCACATTAAGCCGTCTGTAGCCTTAGTAACACGAAATTTTCTGGGGTGTAACATCCTTCCCCCCTTTGGAACATTCGTCCTCGAATGTTAAACTAATTCTGCACTTCCAATACTTCTTTAAACGTTCTTTTATTGAATTATGCCCTGCACATGCCTCCTTCATTGGTCGATCCCTTAAGTAACCATTCCCATAATATTTGTTCTTGCTCTTTCCTCTCGAGGTGATAATTCCAAGCCGTTGTCTTTACTCTCCTTTTCATTTCACAGTTGGTTGACGATTGTATTGCGAGCTCTTCCGCTAAAATCTTACTCTCTCCTGGTGCACGTAGTCTTAACTCGACTCTTTCTTCTCCTATAGTTACATTAAGACGTATCGTTCACTTCATCTTACCTCTCACGCGTAGACGTCCCTCGTTGATTTATTAGACTTTACAATCCCTAGAGTATTTCATGCCTCTGGTAACCTGTAGACCGTTCGCAGACTCTACGAATAAGACGAAATTTCCCTTGGTGTAACATTATTTTGCTTCAATAACCTTACGTTGCTCTGTGTTACAGTCCATACTCTGGAATCTTCAGCATCATGTATCACTTCTCTACTTTCTTATTAAACAATTTTAACTGTCACTTTGCTTTTAGCTCTTAATCTCGATCTTTAGAGTTGGCTATCAAGTAGTGCTGGAGTTCCCTCATATGTTAACCTTATCTAGCTGCTCTGTGATCTGTCTATTATTAACTGGTACAATTCTGAAAGAATTTTTGAATTTGACATATAAATTCAATGTCATCCGATCGTCTCGCTTGAACTGTTTCACCATTTCCCTTACTCTAACTTGCAACACTTTAGGCATATTATCCCGTGCCGTTTCTTTATTTTATTTTATTTTCTTAGCTTTTCTGTCACACATTATGTTGCGATCTTTTCAAGAGCATGCGAAGGTGCTCAAATACCTTAGCGTCGTTTCACTAGTCTTTAATCTTTACTTGCATTTTTCTCTTGTATCTTTCAATCGGTATCAGGGCTCAACTATGGCAAATGATGAATTAGCCCTCCTTTCATGACTTAGTCATATATATATTAGCTCATGCACATGACTGGTCATGTGCACTTTTTTTCTCTTTTTTTTTTTCCTCTTTCTCTCCAAACTTCGTCAATTTTCTAGAAATCTCCATGTCACAAAAAGATGACTTGGGGTCTTGCTTAGTCATTCCATGCATATATATATAGCTCCACAAATATATAATGTACACATGTGCCATTTCATGGCATGAAAATATTGGTCATGTTAAGGTGGGGCCCACGGCTATAAGGCTTCTCCAAGAAGTCATAAATAATAATCAATTTCCAAATTCCAAGTTTGCCCTTAATATTCCATGCCAACCATACTTACAACAACTCATATACATTATGATAATTTTAATAAAATGGTCTTACCCTTAACTTTCCACGATGACTTTGGAAATTTCCAAACGTACAAGATACGGGCTATAACACACAGCCTGGCCCAACACCTGAAGCATCGCAATAAACAACATATCCTTCCAATCATTCTGGAAGTGTCAAGACTGGGGCGGAAGTCAATCTACTTTTCAACTCTTGGAAGCTACGCTCACAAGCATCTGTCCATTGAAACTTTGCCGATTTCTGGGTCAACTTTGTGAGTGGTGCAGAAATAGAAGAAAAACCTTCAACAAATCTCCTATAATAACCTGCTAAGCCCAGAAAGCTGCGAACCTCCGTAGGAGTTGTGGGCCTTGGCCAAGTTTTCACGGCCTCAATCTTTTGACAATCCACTCGAATACCATCGGCTGCCATAATGTGCCCCAGAAATGCCACTGAGTTCAACCAAAACTCGCATATGGAAAACTTTGCAAACAACTCTCGAGTTCGAAGGACTCCGAGGACAGTACACAAATGATTCGCATGTTCTGCCTCGGATCTAGAATATACCAAGATGTCGTCGATAAATACGATCACAAATAAATCCAGAAAAGGCCTGAACACATTATTCATCAGATCCATAAATGCCGCCGGCGCATTAGTTAGCCCAAATGACATCACCCGGAACTCAAAATTACCATATCTTGTTCTGAAGGCTGTCTTAGGGATATCTTTCTCCCTAACTCTCATTAGGTGATACCCGCACCTCAAATCAATCTTTGAAAACCATTTGGCACCATGCAATTGATCAAATAAGTCATCAATCCTCGGAAGAGGATATTTGTTCTTAATCGTCACCTTATTCAGTTGTCGATAATCAATGAACATTCTCAAGGAGCCATCCTTCTTTCGGACAAACAATACGGGTGGTCCCCATGGGGATGAACTAGGCCTAATAAAGCCTTTATCAAGCAAGTCTTTCAACTGCTCCTTCAACTCTTTCAATTCTGCGGGTGCCATTTTATAAGGAGGAATAGATATAGGCTTCGTGCCTGGCAACACATCAATGGCAATATCAATCTCCCGCTCGGGAGGAAGGCCTGGAAGCTCTTTCGGGAACACATCCGGAAATTCATTTACTACGAAAACTGACTGAAGAGTCGGTGATTCAGCTTCTACATCTTGAACCCGGACTAGATGATAAATGCAACCTTTCGTGATCATTTTCCTTGCCTTTAGATAGGAAATAAACCTACCTTTTGGTGACGCCGTGTTCCCTTTCCACTCTAAGACTGGTTCTCCCAGAAATTAGAAACGAACCATTTTTATTCTACAATCAACATTTGCATAACAAGAAGCCAACCAATCCATGCCCATAATAACATCAAAATCCACCATTTCTAGCTCATGCAAATCAATCATGGTACGACAATCACAAATCACAATTACACAATTTCTATATACCCGGCTAGCTATTACCGATTCACCCACGGGTGTAGACACCTCAAAAGGCTTGATCGACTCCGGTTCGACTCTAAATCGACCCGCAACATACGGAGTAACATATGACAATGTGGATCCCGGATCAATCAAATCATAAACATCATGAGAGAATACTGATAATATACCTGTAACCACGTCAGGAGAAGACTCAAGATCTTGGCGTCCAGCCAAAGCATAAACACGGTGCTGAGGACCGCTAGAACTGGGAACTCTCCCTCTGCCTCTACCATGGCCGACTGGCGCATGTGAATCTGGCCCCATAGGGCGTACAGACGCTGAAGATCCGGCTACCGACCCTGATGGCTGGGTCCTACCTCTACCATGAACTGAGGGGCAATCACGCATAATATGGCCTGGTCGACCACATGAATAGCAAACATCTGAGCCCATTCGGCATCGACCCCAATGCAACTTCCCACACTGGGAACATCGTAGTGCGGGTGGCCTTGCCTGACTCGAATCATCTCTAAACTGAGACCCCGAATAACTCTGACTCGGCCCAGAACGAGTAGATCTGTCGAATCTCTGGCCTGAAAACCGTAGAGGCACACCAGTCATAGAATAGCCTGAGTGCCTGGACATCTGCTGCCTGTGCCCGCCTCTGAACTCACTCATCGGACCTGAGGATCTGACCCTCTTGCTATGACCCCTATCCTGCTCGCGTTCACTTCTCTGCTGTTGTAAACTTTCTTCTGAGTTCTGAGCATGAGCCTGAATGCGTGCAATGTCCATATTGTCCTGAAGGGACGCAGTCAAACATCTATCCATCAAATGTGGCCCTAGGACTTTAACAAATCGGTGCACTCGGTCACCCATATCCTCTACCATGGTCGAAGCATACCTAGCCAAGGAATTGAAGCAGAGACTATACTCTAGAGTACTCATGCTACCTTGCCTCAAATTCAAGAACTTATCGGCTCTAGCTCGCTGAACTTCTGGAGGCGTGTAATGTCAGAGAAAAGCATCAACAAACTCTTGCCATACCGGGGGAGGTGCATTGGCTCCCCGTGAAGCCATCCAAATCGTATACCATTTGATCGAGACATCTCTCAATCTATACGATGCTAACTCCACCGACTCGGTGTCCGAAGCATGCATCAATCGAAGCGTCCTCAAATACCATCAATGAAGTCCTGAGGGTCCTCCTCTGGCTTTGACCCAAAGAATTTTGGAGGGTTCAAAGTGATGAAGTCATGTGCCCTTGCACTAACAGCCCTGTCACCTTGCCCTGTACTTTGCCGCTGCGTCTGAGCAGCAACCAGCTGGGTAAGCAAATGTATGGCCTCTTTCACATCTTGGCCTGAAGCATCTGGTGGGGGAGCTGGAGGTGCTGGGGCTGGGGCTGAGGCTCCCTCACGCTCCTCTAATATAGGTACTGAGCGGGAGAATTGAGATTAAGCCGCACTCTGGGACTCACTTTCCTCTACTACCGGTGGCAGTGCTCTTTCAGCCCGCTTTTCTTCCACCGTTTTGCCCTTTTGGGCTGCTGTAGCCTTTCTTTTTACAGGCATTTCTGAAATACACAACACACGATTAAGGGACAAGAATTTCTTATACCATAGCTCTATCGCACGATTCTTATGAAGAAAGAAGGTCATTTATTCCTAAAATGTCCGCAGCTTCTTGTTTATAAGTGTGGCGCGCAACACACCCATAACCAAGACTCTACCAGACACGGCTCGTAGACACACCCTAGGACTGAACTGCTCTGATACCACTTTTGTCACGACCCGTCTAGCGGGCCGCGACGAGCGCCCGGTGCTAGCCCACCCGAGCACCCCTTGGCTTACACTTCACTTACATTTAGGTGAGCCACATAATTAAACATACATTTCTAATCACCATTCATGCTAGTCCCATTGGACGACAATGCTTTCATATCATGGTTGGCATCTATACCACGTCAATGTACATGAGCCGTCAAGGCTATCAAAATAATATACAAAATATAGGCCGACAAGGCCAGACATATCTAATCATATTCACATGTCTACGAGCCTCTAAGAAGAGTATAACATATCACATAAGCGGGCTAGGACCCCGCTATGCCCATAATTATATACCCAAAAGAATAAGTACCCAAAAGCTATGGCTCCGAATGAAATGGAGCTCTGCTAGGTAGTCTTTGAGAATACCGCTATGGATCGAGCCTGCCTCCCTGTGCACCTGCGGGCATGACGCAGCTTCCACAAACAAAGGACGTCAGTATGAAGAATGTATTGAGTATGTAAAGCATGATCAATATCAATATAGAAGCAATATAAGCAACATATGAAACAACATAGGATAGGAGACCGCATATCATCGTCATAAGCGCTTACTTGGCTTTCGTAGGAACTTTCCATTTCTAGTGCGTGTTCGTGTACATACATCCATATTCGTATCCACTTACGTATCCTTATTCACATTTATATCATGTACATTCTCTTATTCGTAATCATATCATAATCATTTCCATATCATATATATAATCATATCATATACATAGCATTTACATAGTATACCCGACCACGCAGGATCGATGTTTCATACATACTTGGCCAACCAAAGCTCAAGGTTGCACATACCTGGCCCTACCAAGGCTTCAGGGTTACATCTACCTGGCCCTACCAAGGCATCAGGGTTATCTGTACCATCTGCAGAGGTGTGCACGCGTTACGTAATCATATACATACTTATTTACATATCTTACCCGGCCTTATAAGCTCGGGGTTCCATAATAGTCATACATAGACACATATATACAATGGTTCATAAGCATCTTTACTATTTACATCATTATCATAATCGTCATCAACATCATTGTTACTATTATCGTCATTCATGATATTTATCTTTATAGGCTTACTCGTCATACGAGGGATTTAGTACAATCGTGGCGTATCAAGAATCGTGAGCTTACTAGCTTGGAAGATCAAATCATTTGAAGGATATCATGGTCTCACAGAAGATTTAGATATTTGGCCAAAGAACCGTGACTTTTGAAAGAAGGATTAGCCTTACATACCTTTTCCGTTCAACTATTCTACAATTGCGCGTTCTCCTCCAATGCTAGCGTTTCTACCTTCATTAAAGTCATACTATCATTAGAATCGATAGCTAGCATATATGACCAAAACTAGAGAAAATCGGACAGCATCTCCTTTATTTATATGACATTCCTCCATCGCGTATATTAACTCCCAAACGTCAATAATACATTCACAATACCATAACAATAATCGTTATTCATTCACATTATCCACATTTCTTAGTTTACCTTCAATCACCCATATCCATGGCTATGACACACGACTATGTCCATTCACGTGCATTTCTTATCTCACGTTCTCAACATCATTTAAAACACATTTACATTACAATACATCAAGACTTATAACTCAATTCAAATTATTTCTCAAAATGGCACTATTCCACATTCATGACCCATTTTGCCATACCTCTCTACAATCCAAGTATTTCAACTCTTAAATACCTTAAACAACATAGAAACGTCATAAATCTTACCTTAGATGTCGTAGGAACAAGCCTTGGTTGATAATACTCTACTTGAGCAAAACCCTAGTTTATCTCCAATGAGATTTCTTGACTTGTATGATCCTTAATGGGTTTTCTTATACTTGATTCATTTAGTTTATGTTGTTGATCACCAAATATCCTTGAATTCTTGTGGAATTTATGTAGAGAGATGCTTTAGACAGAAGGGGTGTCACGACCCAACCCCATGGGCCATGACTAGTGCCCGAGCTGGACACTCATATACGTCTGTTAGGTATAATCAAACCGAATCTATGAAACAATATGGAAACTTGCATAAGAACTCCAAAGGTTCATAACGTCATCATATATATACATACTCGGATGACCTGTCTCCTGAGGAGTCACAACTAATCAAAACATAATATGATACGCAAGCCGACAAGGCTGCCACTACATATCAATATCATACGCAAGCCGACAAGGCTGCCACTACATAACAATATCCATAGCACATCATATAGACACAGCTGAACAAACTTATACACAACCCACACATATGTCTACAGACCTCTAAGAGTATCGATAGTGAAATACGACGGGACAGGGCCCCGCTGTACCCCTGGATAAACATATATATACATCATAAGATCTGTACCAAAAGTCTGGGCTCCAGAACAGTGGAGCTCTCCAAGACAGCTAAGTAGAAGTCCTAAGCTCGAGTGTCACCAAACTGACTATCTGTACCTGCGGGCATGAAACGCAGCCCCCCCCCCCTCCCGAAGAAAGGGGGGTCAGTACGAGATATGTACTAAGTATATAAAGTATGAAATACAATAAAGAGGATCATCACTGAAATAGAGATTACAGGAGACAAGTATGTCAATCAAAGATACCATTACACTCGCCTTATGAAATGTAAATCATGCATGTCACTATCATATATCATACCCGACCCATTATGGGACTCGGTGAATAAAGTCATCATATGCCATCCTTGGCGCCATAATCACATCATCATATCATCATATATATATACCGTATCCCGGCCCTCTAGTGAGGGACTCGGTGAACAATGCAGTGAAACTGTGCACGAAAACGTATCCTGGCCCGGGACTCTGTGAAAGATATATTGAGGCATGGACGAGCAGAGTAGTGAGCAACCATATGCAAACTAAATCATATCTGAGACTCAATAGAATACGTAGAATAAACTAAAACTTGAGTATCAAAGACAACAGTTATGCCAAATGCCCCTCGAATGTCATTATGGATCATATCAAATAGAACTTCAGGAATCATAGACACGTATCAAAACATAACGAAATAGGTTCTGGAAATCAAAGACATTAGCCATCCTAGTGTCTCTAAGAATAGGAACTTCTTTGGAGTTATATGCTCGTCGCCTGTTTGTTTCATAAAGATCATGCCAAAAAGAAAGAAGGGTTAGCTCTACATACCTTTAACGCTTATTTAATTGTCCAACGTCTACTTCTCGAGCTCGTAGGTCTAAAATTAAGATAACATAAGCCACAGTTAGATCATCCACGTCACTTACTAACCAATCCAAGTACGAATGAAACTTAACGAAATTTGGGCAGCATTTCCCCTGAAAACTTAACAATCCTCGAGATTCCAATTTAGTCAAACATCAATCAAAATACCAACAAACAACAACACCAACAATTTCATAGCAAACTAGAATTAAATCCATTCTTAAATCACTTCCAAAACAGCCCAATATACATTCGTATACCAATGCTTGTATACACTTATTTATTTTCGTATATCTATAGTTTAACAACAAACACAACAACAACAACAACAACTACAGTCAATCCCACGATATTCTGGCCCAAAAAATAATTCATAACAACCACCAAACAGCCCCAAAATATTGTCACAAAACAGCCACGAAAATCATATAAAAACAGCTCGGTATACGCTTTGTATATGATATCTTCATACACTTTATTCTCCCAAATTCAAGAACAGCAACTTGTCAACACCATCAACAATTATTATACATCATAACTCAGCTAATTCCATCCATTTAATACAACTAAAACAACCCCCGATCCATAAATCTCAACAAAAAACAACAAACGAATTTATAACGCTATTTTCTCCGTTCTAATCCGTTAAAACTCTAAATAAACTTATTAACAATGAAAAAGGGACCTTAATCTTACCTTAAGTAAGCAGCAACCACGTCAATACTCTTCTTCTTGGCTAATTTTTAGCTCAAATGGAAGGCAACGCAACGTACAACACTTTTCTCTTCATGAGCTTCGGGATTCGGGGCTCAGATTGTGATCAAAATTTGGTTTCTCTCTCTAAAATCTCTCTTCCCTGTCTCTAGAATTTTCTGGATTTTTTTGGTATGAAGATGAGGAAGATAAGCTGAAAATTTCCCTTAAATAGCAAGGGAAATGGGCCTGACCCGACTTGGAATCGGGTTGGGCCCATTTCACTGCCAAGCTTGACCTTTCTGCCTTAAATCGTCCTTAACTCTTTATCCCGATGTCACATACATGACCACGACCTATGGTTGGAAAGGTATTTCAATTAGCTACAACTTTCATTTTGAGGAGTTTTCCCAAATTCCCAAATAATGATGGGGTTATGGCCTCCCGAAGTCAGATCACCCGAAAACGTAACTTAAAAACATCTTTTTGGAGGGCTTACACTTGGATTTGGCTCAAGGGTCCTTCTTGAGTTGTGTTTAACTTCACATATATTGTCCATATAACTTATCATATGTCCTTTATAAAAATCCCATCATGTGGGCCCCACTTCAGCTTACAGTTATGAGGGCTATATATCTTTTAACGTATTATTCCAATCATATTGTATGAATTCCAAATATCATACTCATGATACTACTGTAGAATTTCATTATTTATACTTGTGATATTTGCTCCTCCTCGAGCTCACATTAAGCCGTCTGTAGCCTTAGTAACACGAAATTTTCTGGGGTGTAACATCCTTCCCCCCTTTGGAACATTCGTCCTCGAATGTTAAACTAATTCTGCACTTCCAATACTTCTTTAAACGTTCTTTTATTGAATTATGCCCTGCACATGCCTCCTTCATTGGTCGATCCCTTAAGTAACCATTCCCATAATATTTGTTCTTGCTCTTTCCTCTCGAGGTGATAATTCCAAGCCGTTGTCTTTACTCTCCTTTTCATTTCACAGTTGGTTGACGATTGTATTGCGAGCTCTTCCGCTAAAATCTTACTCTCTCCTGGTGCACGTAGTCTTAACTCGACTCTTTCTTCTCCTATAGTTACTCCTTTAAGACGTATCGTTCACTTCATCTTACCTCTCACGCGTAGACGTCCCTCGTTGATTTATTAGACTTTACAATCCCTAGAGTATTTCATGCCTCTGGTAACCTGTAGACCGTTCGCAGACTCTACGAATAAGACGAAATTTCCCTTGGTGTAACATTATTTTGCTTCAATAACCTTACGTTGCTCTGTGTTACAGTCCATACTCTGGAATCTTCAGCATCATGTATCACTTCTCTACTTTCTTATTAAACAATTTTAACTGTCACTTTACTTTTAGCTCTTAATCTCGATCTTTAGAGTTGGCTATCAAGTAGTGCTGGAGTTCCCTCATATGTTAACCTTATCTAGCTGCTCTGTGATCTGTCTATTATTAACTGGTACAATTCTGAAAGAATTTTTGAATTTGACATATAAATTCAATGTCATCCGATCGTCTCGCTTGAACTGTTTCACCATTTCCCTTACTCTAACTTGCAACACTTTAGGCATATTATCCCGTGCCGTTTCTTTATTTTATTTTATTTTCTTAGCTTTTCTGTCACACATTATGTTGCGATCTTTTCAAGAGCATGCGAAGGTGCTCAAATACCTTAGCGTCGTTTCACTAGTCTTTAATCTTTACTTGCATTTTTCTCTTGTATCTTTCAATCGGTATCAGGGCTCAACTATGGCAAATGATGAATTAGCCCTCCTTTCATGACTTAGTCATATATATATTAGCTCATGCACATGGCTGGTCATGTGCACTTTTTTTCTCTTTTTTTTTTCCTCTTTCTCTCCAAACTTCGTCAATTTTCTAGAAATCTCCATGTCACAAAAAGATGACTTGGGGTCTTGCTTAGTCATTCCATGCATATATATATAGCTCCACAAATATATAATGTACACATGTGCCATTTCATGGCATGAAAATATTGGTCATGTTAAGGTGGGGCCCACGGCCATAAGGCTTCTCCAAGAAGTCATAAATAATAATCAATTTCCAAATTCCAAGTTTGCCCTTAATATTCCATGCCAACCATACTTACAACAACTCATATACATTATGATAATTTTAATAAAATGGTCTTACCCTTAACTTTCCACGATGACTTTGGAAATTTCCAAACGTACAAGATACGGGCTATAACACACAGCCTGGCCCAACACCTGAAGCATCGCAATAAACAACATATCCTTCCAATCATTCTGGAAGTGTCAAGACTGGGGCGGAAGTCAATCTACTTTTCAACTCTTGGAAGCTACGCTCACAAGCATCTGTCCATTGAAACTTTGCCGATTTCTGGGTCAACTTTGTGAGTGGTGCAGAAGTAGAAGAAAAACCTTCAACAAATCTCCTATAATAACCTGCTAAGCCCAGAAAGCTGCGAACCTCCGTAGGAGTTGTGGGCCTTGGCCAAGTTTTCACGGCCTCAATCTTTTGACAATCCACTCGAATACCATCGGCTGCCATAATGTGCCCCAGAAATGCCACTGAGTTCAACCAAAACTCGCATATGGAAAACTTTGCAAACAACTCTCGAGTTCGAAGGACTCCGAGGACAGTACACAAATGATTCGCATGTTCTGCCTCGGATCTAGAATATACCAAGATGTCGTCGATAAATACGATCACAAATAAATCCAGAAAAGGCCTGAACACATTATTCATCAGATCCATAAATGCCGCCGGCGCATTAGTTAGCCCAAATGACATCACCCGGAACTCAAAATTACCATATCTTGTTCTGAAGGCTGTCTTAGGGATATCTTTCTCCCTAACTCTCATTAGGTGATACCCGCACCTCAAATCAATCTTTGAAAACCATTTGGCACCATGCAATTGATCAAATAAGTCATCAATCCTCGGAAGAGGATATTTGTTCTTAATCGTCACCTTATTCAGTTATCGATAATCAATGAACATTCTCAAGGAGCCATCCTTCTTTCGGACAAACAATACGGGTGGTCCCCATGGGGATGAACTAGGCCTAATAAAGCCTTTATCAAGCAAGTCTTTCAACTGCTCCTTCAACTCTTTCAATTCTGCGGGTGCCATTTTATAAGGAGGAATAGATATAGGCTTCGTGCCTGGCAACACATCAATGGCAATATCAATCTCCTGCTCGGGAGGAAGGCCTGGAAGCTCTTTCGGGAACACATCCGGAAATTCATTTACTACGAAAACTGACTGAAGAGTCGGTGATTCAGCTTCTACATCTTGAACCCGGACTAGATGATAAATGCAACCTTTCGTGATCATTTTCCTTGCCTTTAGATAGGAAATAAACCTACCTTTTGGTGACGCCGTGTTCCCTTTCCACTCTAAGACTGGTTCTCCCAAAAATTAGAAACGAACCATTTTTATTCTACAATCAACATTTGCATAACAAGAAGCCAACCAATCCATGCCCATAATAACATCAAAATCCACCATTTCTAGCTCATGCAAATCAATCATGGTACGACAATCACAAATCACAATTACACAATTTCTATATACCCGGCTAGCTATTACCGATTCACCCACGGGTGTAGACACCTCAAAAGGCTTGATCGACTCCGGTTCGACTCTAAATCGACCCGCAACATACGGAGTAACATATGACAATGTGGATCCCGGATCAATCAAATCATAAACATCATGAGAGAATACTGATAATATACCTGTAACCACGTCAGGAGAAGACTCAAGATCTTGGCGTCCAGCCAAAGCATAAACACGGTGCTGAGGACCGCTAGAACTGGGAACTCTCCCTCTGCCTCTACCATGGCCGACTGGCGCATGTGAATCTGGCCCCATAGGGCGTACAGACGCTGAAGATCCGGCTACCGACCCTGATGGCTGGGTCCTACCTCTACCATGAACTGAGGGGCAATCACGCATAATATGGCCTGGTCGACCACATGAATAGCAAACATCTGAGCCCATTCGGCATCAACCCCAATGCAACTTCCCACACTGGGAACATCGTAGTGCGGGTGGCCTTGCCTGACTCGAATCATCTCTAAACTGAGACCCCGAATAACTCTGACTCGGCCCAGAACGAGTAGATCTGTCGAATCTCTGGCCTGAAAACCGTAGAGGCACACCAGTCATAGAATAGCCTGAGTGCCTGGACATCTGCTGCCTGTGCCCGCCTCTGAACTCACTCATCGGACCTGAGGATCTGACCCTCTTGCTATGACCCCTATCCTGCTCGCGTTCACTTCTCTGCTGTTGTAAACTTTCTTCTGAGTTCTGAGCATGAGCCTGAATGCGTGCAATGTCCATATTGTCCTGAAGGGACGCAGTCAAACATCTATCCATCAAATGTGGCCCTAGGACTTTAACAAATCGGTGCACTCGGTCACCCATATCCTCTACCATGGTCGAAGCATACCTAGCCAAGGAATTGAAGCAGAGACTATACTCTAGAGTACTCATGCTACCTTGCCTCAAATTCAAGAACTTATCGGCTCTAGCTCGCTGAACTTCTGGAGGCGTGTAATGTCAGAGAAAAGCATCAACAAACTCTTGCCATACCGGGGGAGGTGCATTGGCTCCCCGTGAAGCCATCCAAATCGTATACCATTTGATCGAGACATCTCTCAATCTATACGATGCTAACTCCACCGACTCGGTGTCCGAAGCATGCATCAATCGAAGCGTCCTCAAATACCATCAATGAAGTCCTGAGGGTCCTCCTCTGGCTTTGACCCAAAGAATTTTGGAGGGTTCAAAGTGATGAAGTCATGTGCCCTTGCACTAACAGCCCTGTCACCTTACCCTGTACTTTGCCGCTGCGTCTGAGCAGCAACCAACTGGGTAAGCAAATGTATGGCCTCTTTCACATCTTGGCCTGAAGCATCTGGTGGGGGAGCTGGAGGTGCTGGGGCTGGGGCTGAGGCTCCCTCACGCTCCTCTAATATAGGTACTGAGCGGGAGAATTGAGATTAAGCCGCACTCTGGGACTCACTTTCCTCTACTACCGGTGGCAGTGCTCTTTCAGCCCGCTTTTCTTCCACCGTTTTGCCCTTTTGGGCTGCTGTAGCCTTTCTTTTTACAGGCATTTCTGAAATACACAACACACGATTAAGGGACAAGAATTTCTTATACCATAGCTCTATCGCACGATTCTTATGAAGAAAGAAGGTCATTTATTCCTAAAATGTCCGCAGCTTCTTGTTTATAAGTGTGGCGCGCAACACACCCATAACCAAGACTCTACCAGACACGGCTCGTAGACACACCCTAGGACTGAACTGCTCTGATACCACTTTTGTCACGACCCGTCTAGCGGGCCGCGACGAGCGCCCGGTGCTAGCCCACCCGAGCACCCCTTGGCTTACACTTCACTTACATTTAGGTGAGCCACATAATTAAACATACATTTCTAATCACCATTCATGCTAGTCCCATTGGACGACAATGCTTTCATATCATGGTTGGCATCTATACCACGTCAATGTACATGAGCCGTCAAGGCTATCAAAATAATATACAAAATATAGGCCGACAAGGCCAGACATATCTAATCATATTCACATGTCTACGAGCCTCTAAGAAGAGTATAACATATCACATAAGCGGGCTAGGACCCCGCTATGCCCATAATTATATACCCAAAAGAATAAGTACCCAAAAGTTATGGCTCCGAATGAAATGGAGCTCTGCTAGGTAGTCTTTGAGAATACCGCTATGGATCGAGCCTGCCTCCCTGTGCACCTGCGGGCATGACGCAACTTCCACAAACAAAGGACGTCAGTATGAAGAATGTATTGAGTATGTAAAGCATGATCAATATCAATATAGAAGCAATATAAGCAACATATGAAACAACATAGGATAGGAGACCGCATATCATCATCATAAGCGCTTACTTGGCTTTCGTAGGAACTTTCCATTTCTAGTGCGTGTTCGTGTACATACATCCATATTCGTATCCACTTACGTATCCTTATTCACATTTATATCATGTACATTCTCTTATTCGTAATCATATCATAATCATTTCCATATCATATATATAATCATATCATATACATAGCATTTACATAGCATACCCGACCACGCAGGATCGATGTTTCATACATACTTGGCCAACCAAAGCTCAAGGTTGCACATACCTGGCCCTACCAAGGCTTCAGGGTTACATCTACCTGGCCCTACCAAGGCATCAGGGTTTATCTGTACCATCTGCAGAGGTGTGCACGCGTTACGTAATCATATACATACTTATTTACATATCTTACCCGGCCTTATAAGCTCGGGGTTCCATAATAGTCATACATAGACACATATATACAATGGTTCATAAGCATCTTTACTATTTACATCATTATCATAATCGTCATCAACATCATTGTTACTATTATCGTCATTCATGATATTTATCTTTATAGGCTTACTCGTCATACGAGGGATTTAGTACAATCGTGGCGTATCAAGAATCGTGAGCTTACTAGCTTGGAAGATCAAATCATTTGAAGGATATCATGGTCTCACAGAAGATTTAGATATTTGGCCAAAGAACCGTGACTTTTGAAAGAAGGATTAGCCTTACATACCTTTTCCGTTCAACTATTCTACACTTGCGCGTTCTCCTCCAATGCTAGCGTTTCTACCTTCATTAAAGTCATACTATCATTAGAATCGATAGCTAGCATATATGACCAAAACTAGAGAAAATCGGACAGCATCTCCTTTATTTATATGACATTCCTCCATCGCGTATATTAACTCCCAAACGTCAATAATACATTCACAATACCATAACAATAATCGTTATTCATTCACATTATCCACATTTCTTAGTTTACCTTCAATCACCCATATCCATGGCTATGACACACGACTATGTCCATTCACGTGCATTTCTTATCTCACGTTCTCAACATCATTTAAAACACATTTACATTACAATACATCAAGACTTATAACTCAATTCAAATTATTTCTCAAAATGGCACTATTCCACATTCATGACCCATTTTGCCATACCTCTCTACAATCCAAGTATTTCAACTCTTAAATACCTTAAACAACATAGAAACGTCATAAATCTTACCTTAGATGTCGTAGGAACAAGCCTTGGTTGATAATACTCTACTTGAGCAAAACCCTAGTTTATCTCCAATGAGATTTCTTGACTTGTATGATCCTTAATGGGTTTTCTTATACTTGATTCATTTAGTTTATGTTGTTGATCACCAAATATCCTTGAATTATTGTGGAATTTATGTAGAGAGATGCTTTAGAGAGAAGGGGTGTCACGACCCAACCCCATGGGCCATGACTAGTGCCCGAGCTGGACACTCATATACGTACCTGTTAGGTATAATCAAACCGAATCTATGAAACAATATGGAAACTTGCATAAGAACTCCAAAGGTTCATAACGTCATCATATATATACATACTCGGATGACCTGTCTCCTGAGGAGTCACAACTAATCAAAACATAATATGATACGCAAGCCGACAAGGCTGCCACTACATATCAATATCATACGCAAGCCGACAAGGCTGCCACTACATAACAATATCCATAGCACATCATATAGACACAGCTGAACAAACTTATACACAACCCACACATATGTCTACAGACCTCTAAGAGTATCGATAGTGAAATACGACGGGACAGGGCCCCGCTGTACCCCTGGATAAACATATATATACATCATAAGATCTGTACCAAAAGTCTGGGCTCCAGAACAGTGGAGCTCTCCAAGACAGCTAAGTAGAGAAGTCCTAAGCTCGAGTGTCACCAAACTGACTATCTGTACCTGCGGGCATGAAACGCAGCCCCCCCCCCCCCCCTCCCGAAGAAAGGGGGGTCAGTACGAGATATGTACTAAGTATATAAAGTATGAAATACAATAAAGAGGATCATCACTGAAATAGAGATTACAGGAGACAAGTATGTCAATCAAAGATACCATTACACTCGCCTTATGAAATGTAAATCATGCATGTCACTATCATATATCATACCCGACCCATTATGGGACTCGGTGAATAAAGTCATCATATGCCATCCTTGGCGCCATAATCACATCATCATATCATCATATCATCATATATATATACCGTATCCCGGCCCTCTAGTGAGGGACTCGGTGAACAATGCAGTGAAACTGTGCACGAAAACGTATCCTGGCCCGGGACTCTGTGAAAGATATATTGAGGCATGGACGAGCAGAGTAGTGAGCAACCATATGCAAACTAAATCATATCTGAGACTCAATAGAATACGTAGAATAAACTAAAACTTGAGTATCAAAGACAACAGTTATGTCAAATGCCCCTCGAATGTCATTATGGATCATATCAAATAGAACTTCAGGAATCATAGACACGTATCAAAACATAACGAAATAGGTTCTGGAAATCAAAGACATTAGCCATCCTAGTGTCTCTAAGAATAGGAACTTCTTTGGAGTTATATGCTCGTCGCCTGTTTGTTTCATAAAGATCATGCCAAAAAGAAAAAAGGGTTAGCTCTACATACCTTTAACGCTTATTTAATTGTCCAACGTCTACTTCTCGAGCTCGTAGGTCTAAAATTAAGATAACATAAGCCACAGTTAGATCATCCACGTCACTTACTAACCAATCCAAGTACGAATGAAACTTAACGAAATTTGGGCAGCATTTCCCCTGAAAACTTAACAATCCTCGAGATTCCAATTTAGTCAAACATCAATCAAAATACCAACAACAACAACACCAACAATTTCATAGCAAACTAGAATTAAATCCATTCTTAAATCACTTCCAAAACAGCCCAATATACATTCGTATACCAATGCTTGTATACACTTATTTATTTTCGTATATCTATAGTTTAACAACAAACACAACAACAACAACAACAACTACAGTCAATCCCACGATATTCTGGCCCAAAAAATAATTCATAACAACCACCAAACAGCCCCAAAATATTGTCACAAAACAGCCACGAAAATCATATAAAAACAGCTCGGTATACGCTTTGTATATGATATCTTCATACACTTTATTCTCCCAAATTCAAGAACAGCAACTTGTCAACACCATCAACAATTATTATACATCATAACTCAGCTAATTCCATCCATTTAATACAACTAAAACAACCCCCGATCCATAAATCTCAACAAAAAACAACAAACGAATTTATAACGCTATTTTCTCCGTTCTAATCCGTTAAAACTCTAAATAAACTTATTAACAATGAAAAAGGGACCTTAATCTTACCTTAAGTAAGCAGCAACCACGTCAATACTCTTCTTCTTGGCTAATTTTTAGCTCAAATGGAAGGCAACGCAACGTACAACACTTTTCTCTTCATGAGCTTCGGGATTCGGGGCTCAGATTGTGATCAAAATTTGGTTTCTCTCTCTAAAATCTCTCTTCCCTGTCTCTAGAATTTTCTGGATTTTTTTGGTATGAAGATGAGGAAGATAAGCTGAAAATTTCCCTTAAATAGCAAGGGAAATGGGCCTGACCCGACTTGGAATCGGGTTGGGCCCATTTCACTGCCAAGCTTGACCTTTCTGCCTTAAATCGTCCTTAACTCTTTATCCCGATGTCACATACATGACCACGACCTATGGTTGGAAAGGTATTTCAATTAGCTACAACTTTCATTTTGAGGAGTTTTCCCAAATTCCCAAATAATGATGGGGTTATGGCCTCCCGAAGTCAGATCACCCGAAAACGTAACTTAAAAACATCTTTTTGGAGGGCTTACACTTGGATTTGGCTCAAGGGTCCTTCTTGAGTTGTGTTTAACTTCACATATATTGTCCATATAACTTATCATATGTCCTTTATAAAAATCCCATCATGTGGGCCCCACTTCAGCTTACAGTTATGAGGGCTATATATCTTTTAACGTATTATTCCAATCATATTGTATGAATTCCAAATATCATACTCATGATACTACTGTAGAATTTCATTATTTATACTTGTGATATTTGCTCCTCCTCGAGCTCACATTAAGCCGTCTGTAGCCTTAGTAACACGAAATTTTCTGGGGTGTAACATCCTTCCCCCCTTTGGAACATTCGTCCTCGAATGTTAAACTAATTCTGCACTTCCAATACTTCTTTAAACGTTCTTTTATTGAATTATGCCCTGCACATGCCTCCTTCATTGGTCGATCCCTTAAGTAACCATTCCCATAATATTTGTTCTTGCTCTTTCCTCTCGAGGTGATAATTCCAAGCCGTTGTCTTTACTCTCCTTTTCATTTCACAGTTGGTTGACGATTGTATTGCGAGCTCTTCCGCTAAAATCTTACTCTCTCCTGGTGCACGTAGTCTTAACTCGACTCTTTCTTCTCCTATAGTTACTCCTTTAAGACGTATCGTTCACTTCATCTTACCTCTCACGCATAGACGTCCCTCGTTGATTTATTAGACTTTACAATCCCTAGAGTATTTCATGCCTCTGGTAACCTGTAGACCGTTCGCAGACTCTACGAATAAGACGAAATTTCCCTTGGTGTAACATTATTTTGCTTCAATAACCTTACGTTGCTCTGTGTTACAGTCCATACTCTGGAATCTTCAGCATCATGTATCACTTCTCTACTTTCTTATTAAACAATTTTAACTGTCACTTTGCTTTTAGCTCTTAATCTCGATCTTTAGAGTTGGCTATCAAGTAGTGCTGGAGTTCCCTCATATGTTAACCTTATCTAGCTGCTCTGTGATCTGTCTATTATTAACTGGTACAATTCTGAAAGAATTTTTGAATTTGACATATAAATTCAATGTCATCCGATCGTCTCGCTTGAACTGTTTCACCATTTCCCTTACTCTAACTTGCAACACTTTAGGCATATTATCCCGTGCCGTTTCTTTATTTTATTTTATTTTCTTAGCTTTTCTGTCACACATTATGTTGCGATCTTTTCAAGAGCATGCGAAGGTGCTCAAATACCTTAGCGTCGTTTCACTAGTCTTTAATCTTTACTTGCATTTTTCTCTTGTATCTTTCAATCGGTATCAGGGCTCAACTATGGCCATGTCCTATTTGCCCTCAGTACTAATTCTATCTCGGTAATTTGGTTCAAACCATCTTACACCTTTCCTTAATGTACCCAAAGTATCATTACCGCATTGCTATTACTGAATCCTTACTCTTCTTATTAAGTACTCACTTGGTCTCATCCTTAGCATACAAATATTCGTAGGTTGCATAACTATTTTTGTACAGCTTGTATAAAGTATGTCCAATCTTAGTCGTAGTCCTTCCTTCTCCTGGTTCATTCTGCTTTACATATTTAATCCATACTAAAGCTCGCTCGTAGCTATCTAGTCATACTCCTTTCCCTTTCTTTATTTTACCCTTTGATTTTCTCATATCCTACTATAGGAGATTTTCTATCTCTCCCCTTTGCTACTTATAAGTCGCAACATCATTAGCGCACAACTCTATTGCCAAATCTTAGCCTCTAATCTAGTATATCATTGCTATTCTTTATAATATCTCTTAAGTTACTCGTTACCTTTCTTTTGTCGTACTCTTTCTTTTTATAAGCACCCACTTTGTAATGCCATATCATACAAGATCTTTACAAATGATCCTCGGTCTTGTCTCAAATACCATCCTGACTTCTATCTGTTTATTGCTGGCCTTCAGATCTTACTAATTTGTTTCGGCAAGGGATCTCACTTGAAGTTTAAGTAACCATATCAAACATATTGCAGTGTCAATTGCTTCCATCTGACACTTGCTTTTTCTCACACCCGCTTCCCCTCTTTAGGGTGTACTTATACCATTATCTGTTTATATTCCGCTCTACGTCCCTATTTCCAATCTTCAAATTCATCTAATCCCCCCCTTTTTTTAATTCACTTGGCACACTGTACCATATCCATATCTTTTCTTTATAATTTATGATTTTGATTATCCACGTACGAAACCTTACCAAAATCGTGAAGCGATGAGAACCTTTCCATATATAGTATAGAATCGTATCTGATAATTTGTACTCGAGTAATGCAATCAATGTAGCAACTCATCCAAGGCCACATTCCACTTACTCCAATCAATAATTAATTAGTACCTGTAGTCATTCCAAATTCTCAATTAGGTTGCACTTATTTTCCAATGATAAGTGTCCAAAGTTCTCTTGTAACATCATCTTTATCCCAACCTACATAATCTGTTTCCTTTAATAAATTTACAATACACCATCTGTTCCTCAGGCCCACAGTCCTTGTCCTTTAAGGATTTCACTATTTCCGAGGTAAAGTCATATACGCGCAGTACTCCTTTATGCCTTATGCTCTTCTACCCTTGTTGTATACCTAACACTGACTCCTAACTTACTCAAAATCATATCAAGTTTGTCTTAATAATGTCTTATCTAATCACCTCGTCGTCATACTACACCTTTAGATCCGTAGCTATATATTTCCCTTTTATTTTATACTCGTACTCAATTAATTACGTCTACCTTGGGTGCTTCCTTTAATATTCCTTTACCATTTCCCCAGTCTATGTCCATCTTTTATTCTGTACACGAGGAATCTCTTGCTACTCTTGTATCTTTCGGAAAACACTACTTCTACATAATCCCTTTCTCTTTTTCAAAGTGTATTCTGTTCATCCCTATTTGTTCTTATCATCCCAGTCATTTTCTGGCACTCATTCTGCTTCGTTGCTCATCTTTTTATAGTTTGGTCTTTCACAGTTCCGTCACTTATTTTACTCGTGTCCTCAGCTATACATGTCATAACCTATTACTGCACTGTTATCTCCCTCGCTTCCTTCTTATTTTCTTCCTTTAATTACCTCCTTCTTTTCTTGTGCTCGCTTTCATTTCCGTTATCGCATAATCTTTATTCTGAACTTTCCCTATAGAACTTTATAAGTCTTTCCCATTCGTTCTATACCTTGCCTTTCCATTTCACATTTGCCTTTATACTTTAGTCACATAGATCACGTCATATCTTTTAGTCACTTCCTCACTGGGCTTTACTCATTCTCATAACAATCCTCATTATATTCGCATTATATCCTGTTCGTAACCAATCTCATAATGTAACACTCTCTCCTCCCTTTTTTTTAACCCTATTCACGATTCTGACTATGGTTTAATCACACTCTGTGAAGTAGGCGTACCTAACCTTTTACCCTTTCTGGTTAATCTTAACCTCAATGCCTCACAAGCCATCTTACCAATACATTCATATTTGTCGCGATTCTTCTTCCTCTGTACCCTTGTCTCAATCATACTGTTATGCTTGTCAATTCAGTGATACCACAATATAATACCCTATTAAGATTTGCTAGCCTTTTCTAAATCATCTCTTAGTATCTCAAGCCCTTCCAAATTATCCTAGCACTTCATCAACAACACATGGAACACATGATCTAAGACAGCCCACAAGTTTGAGTTTTCCTTCTACAAATTCCATCTCCAAGTAGTTGATTAAGAACTAATAAACTCAAGGACATAAAGATATGGTAAAATGTTACCTCAAGAACACAAGAGCGCTCCAACTCCAAGATTACGTCACTGTGAAGCATCCTCCAAAACCACCACAAGAAAAAGGACTAGAATCCGACAAGCACCACGGGACTTCTAATGCTTGATTCACATAGTTTACCTTCAGATTTGTTCTTGGGTCATGAACGAACTATTTAGTTCATAAACTACTTGCTATATGCTTTGTACTCTTTAAATAAAAGTGAAACTTAATTGCTGGACGTTTTTGCTCTTCAACATGAGCTTTTTCTACGGTAAATTGTGGCTGGAAAGTATTCTGGTCCGTTCAAATGAATTCCAAACATTGCTTCTCATATTTGCTTCTTCAAAATAAAATTACCCAAATAAGAATGATGCCTCTTATGGATGACATGGAGGGTATCTCTTAAAGCTTTAATCCAACATGATAGATTTACCATATCTGTCACACCGTAACCTCGCTAGGGTGTGATGGGCACCCGACCCTTATTTAGGGCCGAGCGAACCCTCTGTCTCTTAGTACACACATAACCTCTTTGGACTCGTAAGTCAAATACGAATGGAACACATAGTTAAGACTTTCAGAAATATTCTTTTCGTCGTTCTCACGTCAAGCAAAATCTGTAATCATATGGAATTTGTAACAATATGCATAATGGTACGTCGGCTTACAGAGCCGCTTACAAGACTGACTCTCTATACCCACGACTCTGTCTGCAATGTCTCTAACATCGACCAAGATTCCATAGCATGAATACTCTGACTCGGCAACACTCCAGGAGCAAATGGAGCTTGCCAATTCCGCTGGAACATCTTCTATATTGGCTTCTACTCATCTGGGTGTACCTGCGCGGCATGAAACGCAGCCCCGGAAGAAAAGGGGTCAACACGGAATATGTACTGAGTATGTAAGACATAGAATACAGAAAACAGAGCCATGATCAAAACAAGCAGTACAAAAGTAAGTACATTATTCAGAATACCAAAGTGATTATTTTTCAAAACGCAAATCGTATATGCCGATGTCATATGTCGGAAGAAGTACAGAAAGTAAGTGCTTGTTTTCCAAACACAAATCATGTATGCCGACATCATATATCATATATGCATATAACAGATCCCGGCCCTCTAGGGAGAGACGCGGTGAATAGGATCATCACATGCCATCCTGGCCGCCACCCCATATCATCATATCATCGTATACAGATACACATATAACAGATCCCAGCTTTCCAATGAGGGACGCGGTGAACAATGCAGAGGAAGGCGCACGATAACAGAACCTGGCCCGGGACGTAGTGAAGGACATATTGAGGCATGCACGAGCAGAGTAGTGAGAAACTATATGCACATAAATCAGTTTTAAGACTCGATGGATAAACACACAAAACGGCACTTGAGGGATCACAAACTCGTTTCGGGTCAATCCGAGTTAGTATACGAAAGTTATGGACATTTTAGTACAGAACCCTCTACGAACGTTTCAGAAACTATTTTTGGAAAATCAAAGCAATAGTCATATCTTACTTTTCGAATATCGCTATGGATCAAATCAAAATAGAACCTTTGGAACCACACACATGTACCAAGACATAACAAAACAGCTTTCGGAAGTCAAGAACATTAGCCATCCTAGTGGCTCTAAGAATAGGAGTTTCCTTGAAATCATATATATATTGTCTGTTTGTTTCACAAGGATCATGCCAAAAGAAAGAAAGGGTAAGCCTTACATACCTGCTCCACGTCCTATTAGCTACGCTTAGTTGTCCAAGGCTTGCTACCGCTAGTCTACATTCAAGAAGATTTACACAATCATTAAACTCAACGTCACACACTTGTCTTAGTCTTTCAAATAAATTCATTTATAATCTGCCGAAATTTCGGCAGCATTTCCCCTGTAAATCCAACCAACCCCGAGAATCTAGCTCGGCCAAATTATCAATCAACAACCCGAGAATTCAACTCGGCCAAATTATCAACAATAATCCGAAACCATTCTAACATGATTCAAGAACACTTCAAACAATTCACACACTATTCAAAACAACCCAACCAACATACCACTTCACCCGAAATCTTCCAAATTCAACAAGAACAATAACAACACATTTCCTTTCTTCCAAATTCATGAACTACACCAACAATCTACATATTAACAACTTCATCAATCAATCCAAAATGCATTCTAACGTTAGTAACTCCTTTTACATAATTCGACGACATTTTACTTATATTCAATTCAATCACAACAACCCAACTTACAATCTTCCAAACGCATCTCTCGCTTCCAAATTCATGAATTATATCAACAACCCACACATTAACAAATTCATTCATACAAATATAAGAAACCATACTAATGTCACATTACTTCTCCAACATTCCCACAATGATTACAACTTCATTTCAAACCATCAAACCTTCATTTCTATTATGAAATCCACAACACTATCAAACCTTCATTTCTATTATGAAATCCACAACAACAACAATAAAACTACTAAATAAAATCAATTCATCATATCTACACAACACCACCCCTATTCGGCCATCACTTGCACACACATATTTCATGAATTTAATCTATTTCTACACACTATAACATGCACAAATAACCCCTAACACATGTGAAAGAAGATTGAATACATACCTTTTTCACTTAACTCCTTAACTTAGCTAGGGTTGTGAATTACACAAATGAATAGTTTGCTTGCTTCAACAACCACCCCACGTTAATTAGGGCTTTCAAATTAGTTGGAATACTAAAAGAAAATATTTTTTCTTGATCAATTTCCATGGCATAAATTTTGGAGCTATGGCCGAATGCCTCTTAGTTTCTTTTCCTTCAAGCTTCTTGAAGTTTTCTTGAATTGGAATGATTAATAAGTCATGCTATGCCAATCTATATATTTATATATATACCTAGCCCATAGAAGGGTGGCCACATACCCCCACTCATGGCTTGAGTTAATTGGCCAAGCCATGGGTGGGACCCACACAATAAGCCACACGGCCATATGGCTTGTCTTGAACCTTCTTGAACTTTTGTAAAATCCCCGTTTTGCCCCTAGCCTTCCACAATATTACCATGAACCACCTTGTCAATTTCCCTTTTTGCCCTTAGCCTTTCTCAATATTTCCATACTAATAAACAACTTGTATATTAAAATAACTTTGGAAGATAGTCTTGCCCTTAACTTACCACGACTATCTTGAAATATCCGAACGTACAAAATACGGGATATAACATCCTCCCCCCCTTTAGAACATTCGTCCTCGAATGTTCAACTGACCTCATGGGTGTTATAATACTTCGGGAGGGTCCCTCTAATAGATGTCCTTTTCTTCATGCTCATTCCTTATCCTTCACCCTATTTCCTTTATTATCGAACTCCTAGGTCTTTACATGAGTCCTCATTCCGTGTCCTGGGTTTTCTACTCCACTGCGCCAAATTATTATCCTTGTCCTTCCCAGGTCATCTCTTCTCTGTTATTGTTTCGTCAAAACACCTTAACAGAAGCCACGTCTTTGGTACGCAATCTTCACTTGACGATCCAGTGTGGCTATAGGCCACTCTTTTATCCTCATGTCTGCTTCATGGTATACTTATTGTCAATTTGTTTCTACTTCTTTCAGGTATCCTCCTGACGTGCCGATATGCTTTGATCTCTGGCCCCGAGCTAATAAATTTTTCCTCCTCTGGAGCCTGAAAATGTTGCGATTCCTTTTAAGTCTAACATAATATGTTCTCCCCCCCCCCCCCCCCCTTTTTTAGGGGCTCCTTATACGCCAACAGTCTTCGAGTACCCTCGTCTACGATAATTACCTACCGCCCTTCACTTTTTTCTTAAGGCTGGGGTTCCGTCATCGTATAGTCTGGCCTGTCTACCCTCTTACTACTTACACTCTCGTATTTAACTAGAATACTTATAAGGGTATCCAATTCCGATGCCTTCTTTTTCGTCTTCCATACCTCTGTCTTTTGTGACTAACAGTGTCCTGGACTCACTAGTTCATGGGGACGTCAAGATTCACTATGTCTTTTTATGAAATATTGATTATACTGCTCGTCTTGCTTTCCAGACTTTACTTATAACACACCTAAACCTCTTCTTCCCCTGGATTTTTCTTCCATTTACTCACTCTCTTTCTTCTTCAAATATCGTTGTATTAGACTTTCCAGTCTTAACCTGTAGTGAAAATAACATCAGCTTACCTTGTAACACTTGTACCATTTATTTTTGCTATCACTTGAACTTTGGTACCTTTGCTCGATTGATGCTTTCCTTACCGTAACATCGGTCGCCAGGGACACACATGTTCACCGATACAATCGCATGTGGGATATCATTCACATTCATATTTATGTATCTATAATTACTACCAACTCGCCCACAAAATACTTCCAAACACTATTCAAGCCTATCCTAATTCCAGAGCTGTGATGCACTTTCTTTCTCTTCACCGGTCTAGTCTGCCTCGTCCTACGCGACCTCCTAAGGTTTCCAACCATTCCGTATACTCTAATTTCCCTTAGGCTATTCTAGCTTCTCATTTGTCTCTTATGTCTAAATCTATAGGATTTCTTGCACACTTCCCAGGGGGTTCACCCATCCTAATATTTCTCTCACCTTAGCACGCTTAGCCTCGAAACTTTGATGAAATCCGGTGCATTAGTGTTGGTATAGTCGAACCCACCTCATCGCATGATCTTCATTACATGATCTGGAGCAAGTCGAAGTCTTACAGATTCCAAGACATTCTCGTAACACATCCTTTCCTTTACAATTACTATTTTACCCTTTTCAATCATCAATATACACCTTTCAGTTATGTGTATGACTACCTTTCGTCCTAGATTCCTAGATTCCTGATGATAGCGAACACACCTTCGTCGCCATTACTTATAAATACTCGATTATCCATCTCCTTGGGCTTCTGCTCGCCACTCTTATGTAATAATTTACAACAAAACTGATTGTCGACTTTCCCTGAATCTCCCAATAGACCTTGCTCATACTAAGCCTCGAATGTTATCTATTTTAATCCTTCAGACTACTAACCGTCTTTCTCGCAATTATTCTTCATGTCATGCCAAATCCATAACCCTTCTGAAACAATGCACCTCACTTGTTGTCTAAATATACAATATTTCCTTTCCACGCTTCCTCTTGTTAGGGTACCTAACTAAATGACCTGATTTTGAACAATTCTGGCAGAATCTCCTTTACAATTCTTACTATTCAGAATCTGTACGCAGCACATACCAACAATGCCTCACACGGCATACATATGTATACGACACATTTCAGCCATCCAGAGCATCCAATTTCAGGTAGAAGAATGAAAATACTAAAACTTACCCCTGTGACTTTCCATATCGCCACTCACCTTCTTCCGTCGATGCAATGCTTCTGCTGAAATCAAAAGTTAGTGCCAGGAATCTCATTTCCTATGACTTGGCTCTATCGCACGATCTAAGACAGAAAGAAGGTCAACAATCCCTAGTTGCCCTGCAGCCTCCTGTTTATAAATGTGGCCGGCTTCACACCCATAAACAGCACTCTACTGGACACGACTTTGCAGACAACACCTAGGACGACCTGCTCTGATACCACTTTGTCACAACCTAACCTCGCTAGGGTGTGATGGGCACCCGACCCTTATTTAGGGCCGAGCGAACCCTCTGACTCTTAGTACACACATAACCTCTTTGGACTCGTAAGTCAAATAAGAATGGAACACATAATTAAGACTTTCAGAAATATTCTTTTCGTCGTTCTCACATCAAGCAAAATCCGTAATCATATGAAATTTGTAACAATATGCATAATGGTACGTCCGCTTACAGAGCCGCTTACAAGACTAACTCTCTATACCCACGACTCTGTCTGCAAAGTCTCTAACATCGACCAAGATTCCATAGCATGAATACTCTGACTCGGCAACACTCCAGGAGAAAATGGAGCTTGCCAATTCCGCAGGAACATCTTCTATAATGGCTTCTACTCATCTGGGTGTACTTGCGCGGCATGAAACGCAGCCCCCGAAGAAAGGGGGTCAGTACGGAATATGTACTGAGTATGTAAGGCATAGAATACAGAAAACAGAGCCATGATCAAAACAAGCAGTACAAAAGTAAGTACATTATTCAGAATACCAAAGTGCTTATTTTTCAAAACGCAAATCGTATATGCCGATGTCATATGTCAGAAGAAGTACAGAAAGTAAGTAAATCATCCAGAATATCAAAATGTTTGTTTTCCAAACACAAATCATGTATGCCGACATCATATATCATATATGCATATAACAGATCCCGGCCCTCTAGGGAGAGACGCGGTGAATAGGATCATCACATGCCATCCTGGCCGCCACCCCATATCATCATATCATCGTATACAGATACACATATAACAGATCTCGGCTCTCCAATGAGGGACGCGGTGAACAATGCAGAGGAAGGCGCACGATAACAGAACCTGGCCCGGGATGCAGTGAAGGACATACTAAGGCATGCACGAGCAGAGTAGTGAGAAACTATATGCACATAAATCAGTTTTAAGACTCAATGGATAAACACACAAAACGACACTTGAGGGATCACAAACTCGTTTCGGGTCAATCCAAGTTAGTATACGAAAGTTATGGACATTTTAGTACAGAACCCTCTACGAACGTTTCAGAAGCTATTTTTGGAAAATCAAAGCAATAGTCATATCAAGTACTTTTTGAATATCGCTATGGATCAAATCAAAATAGAACCTTTGGAACCACACACATGTACCAAGACATAACAAAACAACTTTCGGAAGTCAAGAACATTAGCCATCCTAGTGGCTCTAAGAATAGGAGTTTCCTTAAAATCATATATATATTGTCTGTTTGTTTCACAAGGATCATGCCAAAAGAAAGAAAGGGTAAGCCTTACATACCTGCTCCACGTCCTATTAGCTACGCTTAGTTGTCCAAGGCTTGCTATCGCTAGTCTACATTCAAGAAGATTTACACAATCATTAAACTCAACGTCACACACTTGTCTTAGTCTTTCAAATAAATTCATTTATAATCTGCCAAAATTTCGGCAGCATTTCCCCTGTAAATCCAACCAACCCCGAGAATCTAACTCGGCCAAATTATCAATCAACAATCCTAGAATTCAACTCGGCCAAATTATCAACAATAATCTGAAACCATTCTAACATGATTCAAGAACACTTCAAACAATTCACACACTATTCAAAACAACCCAACCAACATACCACTTCACCCGAAATCTTCCAAATTCAACAAGAACAATAACAACACATTTCCTTTCTTCCAAATTCATGAACTACACCAACAATCTACATATTAACAACTTCATCAATCAATCCAAAATGCATTCTAACGTTAGTAACTCCTTTTACATAATTCGACGACATTTTACTTATATTCAATTCAATCACGACAACCTAACTTACAATCTTCCAAACGCGTCTCTCGCTTCCAAATTCATGAATTATATCAACAACCCACACATTAACAAATTCATTCATACAAATATAAGAAACCATACTAATGTCACATTACTTCTCCAACAATCCCAGAATGATTACAACTTCATTTCAAACCATCAAACCTTCATTTCTATTATGAAATCCACAACAACAACAATCAAACTACTAAATAAAATCAATTCATCATATCTACACAACACCACCCTTATTCGGCCATCACTTGCACACACATATTTCATGAATTTCATCCATTTCTACACACTATAACATGCACAAATCACCCCTAACACATGTGAAAGAAGATTGAATACATACCTTTTTCACTTAACTCCTTAACTTAGCTAGGGTTGTGAATTGCACAAATGAATAGTTTGCTTGCTTCAACAACCACCCCACGTTAATTAGGGCCTTCAAATTAATTGGAATACTAGAGGAAAATATTTTTTCTTGATCAATTTCCATGGCATAAATTTTGGAGCTATGGCCGAATGCCTCTTAGTTTCTTTTCCTTCAAGCTTCTTGAAGTTTTCTTGAATTGGAATGATGAATATGTCATGCTATGCCACCTTTATCTATATATTTATATATATACCTAGCCCATAGAAGGGTGGCCACATACCCCCACTCATGGCTTGAGTTAATTGGCCAAGCAATGGGTGGGACCCACACATTATGCCACACGGCCATATGGCTTGTCTTGAACCTTCTTGAACTTTTGTGAACTCCCCGTTTTGCCCCTAGCCTTCCTCAATATTACCATGAACCACCTTGTCAATTTCCCTTTTTGCCCTTAGCCTTTCTCAATATTTCCATACTAATAAACAACTTGTATATTAAAATAACTTTGGAAGATAGTCTTGCCCTTAACTTACCACGACTATCTTGAAATATCCGAACGTACAAAATACGGGATATAACATCGATATCAACCTCATAATTACTATTACTATCAATTCAACAGTTAACTTTATTTCTCGAACTCAGACTTGCAACTTGGTCAAATCCTGTTATTATTGTTGACACGACCTTTCAAGACATATTACGAACTTATATCTCATTCCCTTTTTATTTCTAAGAAAATTTTGGCAGAGTTTCCTCTGTATTTCTTACTATCCGAAAACCTGCACGCAGGAAATACCTACAATGCCTCATAGGGCCAACATATATACGTATATATCATATCATATCATAGCCACACAGGGCTCCCAATTTCAAGTAAAAGTATAAAGATGTCGAAACTTACCTTATATATTACCCCTCGAGACGTACTTGATCCTTTAGCGATCTGTCCTGTTATACCTTCCTATCTACCTTCCCTTTCATTCTTCAACTTACATTTCAATCATACTTCAATATTCTTACCTTATCCGACATGCATCTTTCGCACCGTTGCTTACCTATGTACTTTGTAACTTCTAATATCATCAGTCACTTTCTTCTGTCGATGTCGTTCCTCAGCTGTAATCAAGGGTTAGTATAAGGAATTTCATTTCCTATGGTTGGCTCTATCACACGATCTTAGATGTGAAAGAAAGGTAACATCCTAAATGTCCTGTAGCTTCCTGTTTATAGATGTGGGGCACAACACACCGATAAACAAGACTCTACTAGACACGGTTTGTAGACACTTCGAGGATGAACTGCTCTGATACCACTTTTTTCACGACCCAACCCCATGGGCCATGACTAGTGGTCAAACCGAATCTATGAAACAATATGGAAACTTGCATAAGAACTCCAAAGGTTCATAACGTCATCATATATATACATACTCGGATAACCTTTCTCCTGAGGAGTCACAACTAATCAAAACATAATATGATACGCAAGCCGACAAGGCTGCCACTATATATCAATATCATACGCAAGCCGACAAGGCTGCCACTACATAACAATATCCATAGCACATCGTATAGACACAGCTGAACAAACTTATACACAACCCACATATATGTCTACAGACCTCTAAGAGTATCGATAGTGAAATATGACGGGACAGGGCCCCGCCGTACCCCTGGATAAACATATATATACATCATAAGATCTGTACCAAAAGTCTGGGCTCCGGAACAGTGGAGCTCTCCAAGACAGCTGAGTAGAAGTCCTAAGCTCGAGGGTCACCAAACCGACTATCTGTACCTGCGGGCATGAAACGCAGCCCCCCCCCCCCCCCCCCCGAAGAAAGAGGGGTCAGTACGAGATATGTACTGAGTATACAAAGCATGAAATACAATAAAGAGGATCATCACTGAAATAGAGATTACAATAGACAAGTATGTCAATCAAAGATACCATTACACTTGCCTTATGGAATGTAAATCTGGCATGTCACTATCATATATCATACCCGGCCCATTATGGGAATCGATGAATAAAGTCATCATATGCCATCCTTGGCGCTATAATCACATCATCATATCATCATATCATCACATCATCATATCATCATATCATCATATATATATACCGTATCCCGGCCCTCTAGTGAGGGATTCGGTGAACAATGCAGTGAAACTGTGCACGAAACGTATCCTAGCCCGGGACTCAGTGAAAGATATATTGAGGCAGGCACGAGCAGAGTAGTGAGCAACCATATGCAAACTAAATCATATCTGAGACTCAATAGAATAAGTAGAATAAACTAACACTTGAGTATCAAAGACAACAGTTATGTCAAATGCCCCTCGAATGTCATTATGGATCATATCAAATAGAACTTCAGGAATCATAGACACGTATCAAAACATAATGAAATAGGTTCTTGAAATCAAAGACATTAGCCATCCTAGTGTCTCTAAGAATAGGAACTTCTTTGGAGTTATATGCTCGTCACCTGTTTGTTTCATAAAGATCATGCCAAAAAGAAAAAAGGGTTAGCTCTACATACCTTTAACGCTTATTTAATTGTCCAACGTCTACTTCTCGAGCTCATAGGTCTAAAATTAAGATAACATAAGCCACAGTTAGATCATCTACATCACTTACTAACCAATCCAAGTACGAATGAAACTTAACGAAATTCGGACAGCATTTCCCCTGAAAACATAACAATCCTCGAGATTCCAATTTAGTCAAACATCAATCAAAATACCAACAACAACAACACCAACAATTTCATATCAAACTAGAATTAAATCCATTCTTAAATCACTTCCAAAACAGCCCAATATACATTCGTATACCAATGCTTGTATACACTTCTTTATTTTCGTATATCTATAGTTTAACAACAAACACAACAACAACAACTACAGACAATCCCACGATATTCTGGCCCACAAAAAAATTCATAACAACCACCAAACAGCCCCAAAATATTGTCACAAAACAGCCACGAAAATCATATAAAAACAGCCCGGTATACGCTTTGTATATGATATCTTCATACACTTTATTCTCCCAAATTCAAGAATAGCAACTTGTCAACAACATCAACAATTATTATACATCATAACTCAACTAATTCCATCCATTTAATCCAACTAAAACAGCCCCCGATCCATAAATCTCAACAAAACAACAAACGAATTTATAACGCTATTTTCTCCGTTCTAATCCGTTATAACTCTAAATAAACTTATTAACATTGAAAAACGGACCTTAATCTTACCTTAAGTATGCAGCAACCATGTCAACACTCTTCTTCGTGGCTGATTTTTAGCTCAAATTGAAGGCAACGCAACGTACAACACTTTTCTCTTCATGAGCTTCGGGATTCGGGGCTCAGATTGTGATCAAAATTTGGTTTCTCTCTCTAAAATCTCTCTTCCCTCTCTCTAGAATTTTCTGGATTTTTTTGGTATGAAGATGAGGAAGATAAGCTAAAAATTTCCCTTAAATAGCAAGGGAAATGGGCCTGACCCGACTTGGAATCGGGTTGGGCCCATTTCACTGCCCAGCTTGACCTTTCTGCCTTAAAACGTCCATAACTCTTTATCCCGATGTCACATACATGACCACGACCTATGGTTTGAAAGGTATTTCAATTAGATACAACTTTCATTTTAGGAGTTTTCCCAAATTCCAAAATAATGATGGGGTTATGACCTCCCGAAGTCAGATCACCCGAAAACGTAACTTAAAAACATCTTTTTGGAGGGCTTACACTTGAATTTGGCTCAAGGGTCCTTCTTGAGTTGTGTTTAACTTCACATATATTGTCCATATAACTTATCATATGTCCTTTATAAAACTCCCATCATGTAGGCCCCACCTCATCTTACGGGTTACGAGGGCTATATATCTTTTAACGTATTATTCCAATCATATTGTACGAATTCCAAATATCATACTCATGCTACTACAGTAGAATTTCATTCTTTATACTTGTGATATTTGCTCCTCCTCGAGCTCACATTAAGCCATCTGTATCCTTAGTAACACGAAATTTTCTGGGGTGTAACAAGGGGTGTCATGTAGAAGTGAAATGAAATGAAATAATAAACTTGGTCCCCTTTTTAATAACCCAAAATCTGATCTGAAGTGAACAGTCATCGAAAGTGCACAGTGGTCGTAAACCCAGTTTACGGGCCGTATTCTGGTTTACGGTCGTCTTTCACGACCATATTTAAGCATAACAGAATCAGAAAGGTTTGCTAGAGGTCATGGTGGTTTACGGTCACAGTTTACGGGTCGTATTTCGATTTATGATCCGTATTTTGAGTCGTTTTTAACCATTTAAACATTTGGCAGAAAGTTGAAGTTTTGGAATGTTGAAAGACGATAGCAGTTTACGGTTCGTAAACCACTTTACGGGTCATATTCTATTTTACGACCAACTGGGCCGAAGTGCAAATCTGCAACTTTCGCATTTTCAAAACTCATAAGTATTCATCCCCTTATTAGTAAAACACTGTACACTCATACTCTTCGTTGGTCTATTCATTGTACGCTCACGGAGAAATTTCTGAGGTGTAATGTCATCAACCCCGTAGGCCGTGACTAGTGCCCAAGCTGGACACTCGTACACACATGTTAACTATAATCCATTCGAACTGGACATAACATGGAAATTCTTAGGAACGATATGTCATCTCAGAACTGTCACACACATATATATATATATATATATATATACCAAGGCAACCTATCTCCTGTGGAGTCACACTATCAACGGATAACATCGTACATAAGCCGACAAGGCTATCATAACATATGGGAACGACCCAACCATACACATACGCAAGCCAAGAAGGCTGCCACTACGAATGGGGACGTCCCAAAACATAAGTCATGCTAACACAACTGAACAACATCTATATACAACCCACACATATGTCTACAGACCTCTAAGAGTATCAACAGTAACACATGGCGGGACAGGGCCCCGTCGTACCCCTGAATGAACATATACATATATCAGCAGATCTGTGCCAAAAGTCTAGACTCCGGAACAACGGAGCACTCCAAGACAGCTGAGTAGAAGTCCTAAGTTGGAGGGTCACCAAATCATGTATCTGTACCTGCGGGCATGAACGCAGCCCCTCCCTCCCCCCCCCCCCCCCCCCGAAGAAAGGGGGGTCAGTACGAGATATGTACTGAGTATATAAAGCATGAAATACAATATGGAAGATCATAACTGAAGTAAAGATTCCAGGAGACAAGTATGATAATCAATTAATCACTGTACCTGTGCCTTACAAAACAAGTCATGCATATCATTATCATATACCGTACCCGACCCATCATGGGACTCGGTGGATAGTCATATCATCATATACCGTACCCGGCCCACGATGGGACTCGGTGAATAATCATATCATCGTATACCGTACCCGTCCCATTATGGGACTCGGTGAATAATCATATCATCGTATACCGTACCCGGCCCATTATAGGACTCGGTGAATAATTATATCATCGTATACCGTACCCGGCCCATTATGGGACTCAGTGAATAATGTAGTAAAACTGTGCATGATAACATACCCGGCCCGGGACTCGGTGAAAGATGTGACAACAGTATGCACGAGCAGTGTAGTGAGTAACCATATGCAATTAAATCATCATCTGAGACTCGATAGACAAGTAGACTAGCTAACATTCGAGTATCAAAGCGATAGTCATGTTAAGTACTCTTAAAATATCATTATGGACTATATCAAAGGGAGCCTCAGGAATCATAGACATATATTGAGATAATATGAAATAACTTATGAAGTCAGAGACATTAGTCATCATAGAGCCTTTAGGAATAGAAACTTATACATCCGATTACACTATCCAACATATAGAAAGATCATGGGCAGTAGCTTAACTATTTTAAAAGTTCTAACATCAAGAAGTGAATAAGAATCATGAATCATATTCGGAACTTGTGAATGGAGTTACCCCAAAGCTCATATCATTCATCACTTATGTCTACGACATGCCAAAAGAAAGAAGGGATAGGCTTTACATACCTTTAGCGCTTATCCATAACGCAATACGTATACGCTGTCCAAAGTGTCTCAACCTATATTAAGACGTCAAGAACTATGGTTATGTTACGGGAAGATTCAAAACGTATTCTAACGTTAATAACTCTTTTCTAGAAAATTAGATGACGTTTCCCTTATATTCAAATCAACTTCATAACAACTAAGCCAACATCAATACCCACACGTTCGGGTACTATATCGAGGCTATTCAAGACAAGACTCGAAAACACCCGAACAGCCCGCACAACATTCCAAATAGCCCACATTCACAACACTCGATAACAATCCACATACGACTACTACATATTTAAGTTATCTGTAATGATCCATAGTCTTAACGTTTTCATCAGACGATCTTCTAACAGCCCAACCAACACAACACCATAATGTATAATCTTAACTATACTTGATCTTTCATCTCAACAAGAACAACAACATACTCAAAACATCCCCTAACTAACAACATAAAAAAATGCTCGAAAATCTTGCGAACACCTACAAACACACCAAGCAAACCACATACGATTCTTATACGTTATTTCATACAATCTTTTCATCCAAATTCGTGATTTATACCAGCCCACACACAACAACAACGTCATTCATTCATATGCAAGAAAACTATGCTAATATCACCACAAATTCTACAACAGCCCACAAAACAAATTCAACCTCAACTTTAACCATTTAATTCCTCCACTCTCATTACATAATGCATGATAACAACAACCAAAATACTACTTAAAATTAATTCATCAATTCCAACTACAACAGCCCCCTTACACGGCTCAACAACACTTCAACATCAACATACATAATTCCATGTATTCAATTCATATCTACCAATTTATAACAAGTCCAAATCACCTCTAAACATGTAAAAAGGATTAAATCTTACCTCAATAAACTCAGCTCCTTAACTTGCTGAAATTGATAACTTCAATTAATACACACTCTTGCTACCCTCAACGACCAATTCACGTCATAGACCCTTCAAATGGTTGAACTACCTTGGAAAAATTATTTTTGGACCACAACTAAAAACTTCAAGTTCAGCCAGCCATGGCCGAACTCCCCTTCTCTCTCTATAGCTCACAAATTGATGAAGATGAAATGAATACATAGTTGATTCATTAGTCATCAATCTTATATATATATATACTGCCCGTGGAAGTGACACATGTCCAACCATGACATGTGTCCCACTAAGATTCATGAGCCAATCATAATTGTCCATGTATTTTGGCGGGGCCCACTTAATAGTCTGATTAGGCTAGTTAATCCTAAATCCCCACTTAATAATCTAATCATGGTAAATTAATCCAAAATCTCCACTAATATTTCTATACCAATTAAAATTTATAAGCAATTCGTGCATTAATAAAAATCGGAGATTAAAAGTCCTTGTCTCATATCCATAAATAATCTTGTCCTTGGACTTATACCAATTAGCTTATGAATAATCGGTCGTATAAAAATACGGGATATAACATCCTTCCCCCTTTAGAACATTCGTCCTCGAATGTTAAACCAGTTCCATAAGGTCTTGTAAAAATTTCGGAGGAGTCTCCTTCATTGCTATAACATGTAGCCTCATCTACCAATCAATATAGTCAAGCGAGGAATTTAAATTACCTGCAGGCGTAAGAACAAGTAAGGGTACTTATTATTCACTTCGTCTTCGGCTTCCCAGGTCATCTCTCCCCTGTTATTATTTCGCTACAATACCTTAATGGAAGCCACATCCTTAGTACACAACTTTCTCACCTGATGATCAAGTATATCTATAGGGTTCTCCTTATAAGATAATTCCTCTGTTACCTGGACATCATCCACGGGGAATACTCTAGAAGGGTCACCAATACATTTACGAAGCATAGACACATGAAATACTAGATGCACTGCTTCCAAATCAGATGGTAGGTCTAACTCATAGCCTATCCACATTAATCCCTATAGAGTCATATTTCCGTGGAGTGCAAAGTAAGTCTGTAATGAAGTCCATATTTTGGAATCTTCAGCCTCATGTATTACTTCTCGACTTCTTTAAAAGGCTTAATTGTCACTCTACTTTTTTTTTTCATTTTAAGCTCTTGATCTCAATTCTTAAAATTGGCTATCGAGTAGCGCTGGAGTTCCCTCATATGACGACTTTACATAGCTGTTTTGTGCCCTGTTGATAACAACGAGGTTAGGGAGATCCCAAATTTATAATTAAAATATAAGAAGTGCGGAAGCAAATATAGAAAAGAATCTAAAAACTAGAAAATAAAAGATATGGGAAATTCGAAGGAACAATCCACGAATTTCCAAGAACATAAGTTCTAAAGTCTTGACAAGATCCAAGTAACAACATATAGATTTATAGGAAGAAATCTAACGCCTTTACTTGAGATAACAAATCAAAAACAGTAGATTCGGATCCTGACCGCTTTATGAGTAACTTAAGACAACAATTAGTATTTAGAACTAATCGCCTTCGCAAGAATACCAAAAAGAAATCAAAGATATCAAAGAAGAAATTATCTTACTACCTTGAACTAAGAACTAGTTAGGTTGAAAGATAAATCCTAAAGTAATGCCACAAAGGTTCAAAAGAACTCTCAATATAATATATTCTTCAAAATCTGATTTACAATGGATGACAATCACCCCTATATATAGTTGTAAAGGAAGGAACTAGTCCAAATAGAAATAAATGGGAATTATCTTCCCTAGAAACATAGAAGACTTCCCACACTAGGACCAATGTAGTCAACATAGATTAAAACAACCTAGAAGACTACCCACACTTGGACCAATGCAAGTCAACATAGATTAAAACAACAATTAATTATTTATTCTAGAAACTAATTTGGGCCAATTTGGGCTGCTGGAAACTTCTTCTTTTGGGGCTGATTTGGGCCTCATTTCATCTCACTTTGGACTTTTATTTGGGCCTCCAAATAAGTGTAAGACTTGAGGAAAAAATCTGAATTGGGCTGGAGCTCTTCTTCCATCACAAGACACTTTTGAATTGTTGATTGCAACCCATTAAGCTTGTCTTGCAATTTCCTTGTTTGAGATCTTGTCATGGGTCTTCTTGGAACTTCCATATCTTCATCCACGTCCTTCAATAATTCTGAGCTACCATGGATGCTATCATTCTCCCCCTCTTAAAGAAGATTCGTCTCGAATCTTGGTGGTGACCTTATTTTCTATTTAATGCATTTGAGCCTTCATGGTTACTATCATTCTTCCTCTCTTAAAGATTATTCTCGTCCTTGAATCTTGATATTTTCCTGCAACCAACATGATAATCACAATAAGTAGAAAAACACAACAACCACTTGGTATGAGTAACACAAGGTAGTGACCATGCAACCATTTAATCCACTTATTATTTTTATGCACAAACACTCCTTTTAAAAGTCCAAGTATAACATCAGCTAACAGGAAAATGTAATCACCAACACAAGCACTAAAAACACAATTCATAAGCTCTTTAAATTGCAGAGGGTCATTAGCTAGACCAAAAGCGTATGAATACAAGGAAAACATACCATATTTGCTCTTGCTAAATAATTTAACTTCACCATTAGATATACCATAATCAAGATGTGGACCAAAAGTAATTTCCTCAAGAAGTGGCTTGGAATAAACCTGCAAAAAAGGATCGACGAAACAAGATAAAGATATTGTGAAATTAGCAATGTGTGAGCACTTATCCTTTTCCACACTTGAGTGACTATATCCTGCATTTAGCTCAACTTCCTTAATATCTAAGACACCAAAAGCTTCATGTGTCTCATTATCTTCATTGGGAATTTCACCATCTTTTCTTCCTTTATTGGTATCCCAAAGTGGACAAAAATAAACTGCAAACTCATCTTTATTATCATCCCACAATGGGTTGTCACACAATTTAAAACCTTGACTAATGAGATTAGTCATATCCCCTTCCATTGCTACAACTAAAAGATTACTAGCATAGTGCACATTAGACATGAATGAGTTCTCATCAACAACTGCATCACTAGAGTCAAATAAAGAATGACCTAAACAAGGAGAATAACTCTCATCCATAGGTGATGAAACAACAGATTCAAAAATTGAATTATCACAACTCTTACCTACAATTCCTTCACATTCAATGGCTTTTAAAGCACATAAAGTATTAGGTTTAGCCATTTTACCACAAGTTGCTTCCTTAAAGGATCCTCTACCTTGGTCTACATGTGATGTAGCACTTGAAAATTTTGCGGAATCTTCTTGGCAACATAAGGTCTTTATCTCTTTTCTTTGCTGTTCTAAAGACCGCATGGGCGCTTGTTCCGAAACCTGCAATGTAGATTCAAAAACACTAGAAAGACAAAGAGTAAGGAGGTTAGAAGATAAACAAGAACCATTCTCACTTAAGCTCTCTTTTGATTTTCTCAATTCTTGTAACAAAACACTTTTTGTTCTAACATCTCTGCCTTCACTCTCATTCTTTTCACTCTTGCTTTTGTTTTTATCTCCATTCTTTTCTTGTGACAACTCACTCGCTTTTCTCAACTGAAACTTTCCTTTTTCCTCTCTTGAGTTACCATTTTGCACTCCCTTACTCCACCCAATTTTGTATCTCTCTTCCTTATAATTTTCTTTTTCACTCAGTTCTTTTATTCTCTCATCTTCTCTTTTTTCTGGAGGTTTAGGAACTTCTGTTAGTGTAAGAGAAGTTACACATGATGAAGAGTCACTCTTTTGTTCACAACTTGACTCCTCCTCTTGGAAGATTACATACTTAACCATCTTATTGGAACGAATAGGACTTTTGGAGTTAGCTTCATCTTGGGACAGTGTTATAGAATGAATGCGCCTCAATTCCTCCTTTAAATCACTCCACGTCAAAAGTAGCCGATTAAATTTCACCCAATGAGGATTACGATAATCATCGACTATCTTCCGTAATTTCAAGGACAATGCCCTTGTGGCAAACTCCAATTTTTCCATCTCCCAAAAATTGTTACAAGCAAATATATGCTCCATATAGTATTCCCATTGTAGGTAAGTTTCTTTACTAGCACACATGCACAATCTTGGTAGTACCACATGATTACTGCCGCACTTGGCCAATCCTTCATAATCATAGATTCTTGCAGTTGTGAAAGACATAGTTATTTTAAAGAAAATGTATCACTCAGTTTTTTTTTTTTTTTTTTGGCTTTTTTCCTCAATTATTCTCACCCACTCTTGCCTTTTTCCCCTCAAATAACCTTTGGGAAAACACTTTGTGGATTTATAATTAAACCCCACTAGAATCAAGCCCTTAGTAGTAAAATAAAGAATTTTAGGGCACTAAAAAAAAGTGAAGAACCAATCCTAGAAAGAATTAGAATTTAGTTGAAACAAGACTCGAACAAAAAGGACTTTTTTTTTTAAAGGAGCAAGAAAAAAAAATTGATTGCTTCTTAGCTTTAAAGATTTAGGATCCCCTCTTCTTATTTTCTATCTTAATCTTTAGAAAACAAATAGATGGAAGAAATTTCTTGGAGAGCAAACACTAAACTTTTTTTTTTCGTCACTGTTCACTGCTACAGTACTTTTTTTTTTTTTTTTTGCTTTTTTTTTTTGCTCTTTTTTTTTCTTCAAGAAATCCCCATGATTATCAAGAACGGAATCTTGATAGAACCGCTCTGATACCACTTGATAACAACGAGGTTAGGGAGATCCCAAATTTATAATTAAAATATAAGAAGTGCGGAAGCAAATATAGAAAAGAATCTAAAAACTAGAAAATAAAAGATATGGGAAATTCGAAGGAACAATCCACGAATTTCCAAGAACATAAGTTCTAAAGTCTTGACAAGATCCAAGTAACAACATATAGATTTATAGGAAGAAATCTAACGCCTTTACTTGAGATAACAAATCAAAAACAGTAGATTCGGATCCTGACCGCTTTATGAGTAACTTAAGACAACAATTAGTATTTAGAACTAATCGCCTTCGCAAGAATACCAAAAAGAAATCAAAGATATCAAAGAAGAAATTATCTTACTACCTTGAACTAAGAACTAGTTAGGTTGAAAGATAAATCCTAAAGTAATGCCACAAAGGTTCAAAAGAACTCTCAATATAATATATTCTTCAAAATCTGATTTACAATGGATGACAATCACCCCTATATATAGTTGTAAAGGAAGGAACTAGTCCAAATAGAAATAAATGGGAATTATCTTCCCTAGAAACATAGAAGACTTCCCACACTAGGACCAATGTAGTCAACATAGATTAAAACAACCTAGAAGACTACCCACACTTGGACCAATGCAAGTCAACATAGATTAAAACAACAATTAATTATTTATTCTAGAAACTAATTTGGGCCAATTTGGGCTGCTGGAAACTTCTTCTTTTGGGGCTGATTTGGGCCTCATTTCATCTCACTTTGGACTTTTATTTGGGCCTCCAAATAAGTGTAAGACTTGAGGAAAAAATCTGAATTGGGCTGGAGCTCTTCTTCCATCACAAGACACTTTTGAATTGTTGATTGCAACCCATTAAGCTTGTCTTGCAATTTCCTTGTTTGAGATCTTGTCATGGGTCTTCTTGGAACTTCCATATCTTCATCCACGTCCTTCAATAATTCTGAGCTACCATGGATGCTATCACCTGTCTATCATTAACTGGTATAATTCTGAAAGAATTTGACATATAAGTTCACCATCTTTTAGTAACCAGCTAGTCCTGATCGTCTTGCTTAAACCATTCTATAATTCCCTTAATTTAACTTGTAATACTTTAGGTATATTATCTCGTGTCATTTCTTTGTCTTTAATTCCAACTTTTCTATTGCCCCTTTACTCAAATTTTGCTCTTAACTTTCCTGTCACTCATTATGTCGCAATCTTTACAAGAATATGCGAAGATACTCAAATTAGCCCAAGAAATACCTTAGCGTCGTTTCACAAATCTTTATGCTTTGCCTTGGCTTCTCCTCTCTTATCTTACAATCGGTATCGGGATAGATCTTTGGTTCAACCGTGGCCATGTCCTATTTTCCCTCAGTACTAATTCTATCTCGGTGATTTGGCTTAAACCATTTTTACATCTTTCTGTAATGTACCCCAAAATGTCACAACTGCATTGTTATTATTGAATCGTTACTCCTCTTATCCAGTGCTCGTTCACTTGGTCTTACGCTTAACATACAAATATTCGTAGGTTGCATAACTATTCTTGGACAATTTGTATAAGGTAGACATAGTCTTTTCGTCTCCTGGTTCATTCTGCTTTACATATCTCATTCATACTAAAACTCGCTCGTCCTATTTTGTCATACTCCTTTTCCTTCCTTTATTCACTCTTTGATTTCCTCATTTCCTATCATAGGGGATTTTCTATTCCTTCTCCCTTGTTACTTATAAGTCGCAATATCATTAGCGAACAACTCTATTGCCAACATCTTAGCCTCTAATCCTGTATAGCATTGCTACCCTTCACAATATCTCTTAAATACTCGGTACCATCCTCTTGTCGTATTCTTTCTTTTTACACGCACCCACCTTTTAATGTCATATCATTCAAGATCTCTACAAATAATTCTCAACACTGTCTCAAATACCATCCTAACTCCTATCCATTTATTGCTGGCTTTTAGATCTTACTAACTTGTCTCAGCAAGGAATATTACCTGAAGCTCAAGCATCCATATCAAATATATTGCAGTGTCGATCGTCTCCATCTTACACTTGCATTTCTCGCACCCGCTTCCCCCCTAAGGGTGTACTTATACCATTATCTGTTTATACTTTACTCTATGTCCCTATTTCCAATCTCAAATTCATCCAATCTCTTTTTCCAATCCACTTGGTACTATACCATATCCATATCTTTCCTTATAATCTATAACTTGATCATCCACGTACGAAACCTTGACTAAATCACGAAGCGACGAGGACATTTCCACATATAGTGCAGAATTTCATCTGATAATATGTACTCGAGTAATGCGACCAATGTAACAATTCATCCAAGTCCACATTCCCCTCATTCCAATCAATAGTTACTTAGTACTTGTAGTCGTTCCAATCTCAATTAGGCAGCACTTATATTCCGACGATAAGTGTCCAAAGTCCTCTTGAAATAGTATCTTTATCCCAACCTATATCATCTGTTTCTTTTGATGAATTTATATTGCACCATTTGTTCCTCAAGCCTACCGTCTTTGTCCCTTAAAGATTCCACTATTTTCGAGGTGAAGTCGTGTGCACGCAGTACCCCTTTATGCCTTATGCCTTTTTACCCTTATTGTGTACCCAACATAGGCTTCTACTTACTCAACAACATACCAAGTTCGCCTCAATAATGGTCTTACCTTATCACCGTGTCGTCGTACTACACCTTTAAGCTCATAACTATGTATTCCCCTTTCGTCCCATACTCGTACTCAATTAATTACATCTATCTTGGGTACTTCCGTTAGAATTCCCTTATCATTTCTCCCGTCTATGTCTATCTTATGCTACCTCTGTATCGTTCGGAAAGCATCGCTTCTGCATAACCCCTTTCTCATTTTCAAAATGTATTTCATTCATCCCTATTTGTTCTTATCATATTAGTTATTCTCTAGCACTCACTCTACCCCGTTGCTCATCTTTCTATAACTAGGTCTTTCACAGTCCCGACACTTATAGTACTCGTGTCCTTGGCTACACATGTCATGATCTATTACTACACTGTTATCTTGCTCTCTTCTTATTTCCTTCTTTCAATTAACTCCTTCTTTTCTAGTGCTCGCTGTCATTCCCGTTATATCATAATCTTTATTCTGAACTTTCCTTATAAAAGAACTTTATAAATCTTTCTTATTCGTTCTATATCTCGCTTGTACACTTTAGTCACATAGGTCACGTCATATCCTTTAGTCACTTCCCCACTAGGCTTTACTTATTTTCATAACGATCCTCATTATATTCACATTATATCCTGTTCGTATTCAATCCCATAGTGTAACACTTCTTAACCTATTCACGATTCTTGCTATGGGTTAATTACACTCGGTAGAGTAAGCATACCTAACCCTTTTACCCTTCCTAGTCAATCTTATCCTTAATATCTCACAAGCTGTCTTATTAATACATTCATATCCGTCACAATTCTTTTTCCTCTGTACTCTTGTCTTAATCACACTATTACTTCTTTTAACTATAACTCGTCACAATTTATCCCTGCTTATCAATTCAGTCGGTGCCTTAATATATCACTCTATCAAGATCTACCAGTCTTTTCTAAATCATCTCTTATCCAAAGTCTTTTTACCATATCAGTATCGGCCTCCTAATTACCATTACCATCAATTCAGCAATTAACTTATTCCTCGAGGTCCGCCGTACTCGCAACTCAGTCAAATCCTATCATTACTATTGGCACGACCTTCCAAGACATATTACAAACCTATATCTCACTCTCTTTTTATTTCTAGAAAAATTTTGGCAGAGTTTCCTCTATATTTCTTACTATCTCAAAACCTGCACGCAGGAAATACCAACAATGCCTCACAGGGCCAACATATATATATATATATATATTCATATCATATCATATCACAGCCACACAGGGCTCCCAATATCAACAACAGTATGAAAATTGTTATATCCCGTGTTTTCACACGTTGGGAAAAATTTGGAGATATCCTTGACTTGTAAGAAATAAGGTTATAATTAATTTTTATTTGACATAGGAGTTGTGTATGAAAGAATATTAATATGGAGGTGTCGAGGAAGGCTAAGGGCAAAACTTGGAATTTCGGAAATTAGCTTCGGGAATTGCAAAAATAAAATTTGTAGCCAATTGGGCTTGTAAAATAAGAAGTAAAATGAGGCCCAAAAATTTTGTAGGTTGCCGGCCAAGCCAATGGCCCAAGCCCATGATTTGGTTAATACCATGTGACCATTTAATTAAGGAACTATTATATACATATGAAGGTTCAAGAAAAGTTAGAAGAGAAAGAACAAAACAAAGAGAGAGCAAGAGAAAGGGGTTCGGGTTTGGCCTTGGAAAATCACCATCAAAAATCTCCCTCCAAAAATTAATTTCTTGTTGAATTCCTACTAATTCAAGGTCCCTTTTCAACTTGGTGTAGTTGGTTTGGAAGAAAGATTCCTTGGTTCATCAATTTGATCATTTGTCCAAGTGAAGAAGACTAGAGGAAAAGGTAAGAATTTATCCCTTATTCTTGTGTTATGAAGTTTTGTTTGTGTTGTAGTATGTGGGAATGAGTTGATGGTACGGAAAAATGGAAGTTTACCAAGTGGGTATGTATATAGGCATGTGGCCGTGTATATATGTATGTGTATAATTATAATGTGTTGAATTTATATCATATTCTAGTTGTGGTTGGGGTGAAATGCATATTGGAAATGAAAGTTGAATGAATTTGATAGAAGTTGAAAAATAGTGATGTAGCCGTGGGGTGTCTTTGGTAGAATAAGAATGAATCAATTTTGTTTAGCAAGTTAGTAGTGTTGTTGTGATGTTTGCAAGGTACATGAAAGTAAAACGATATAAGTTTGTTATGAAATGGAATGTAGAAGTTTATGTCGTTTTAGAATGATTTTACGACATTGTGAAAATGAAGTTATTAAGTTGCAAATTATGATGAGTATTGATGAAGTTGGAAGCTAGAAACATATTATGAATATGTTTGTTAAAGATTAGAAGTTTTGAGTGAATTATGACTTTGGCGGAAAAGTTGTATATTATGTATATCGTGTGTATAACTTGAGGAAAGGATATGAAATGTTTCTAAATCTATACTGTGATAACCTTGATTGATAATGAGTGTGAAATCATTGATATTAGTTTGAAAGTTTGGGTTGGAGAGAAGGTTATGGCAATTGTCGGCAAGTAGAACTAGTTGTGCCATATTATGTTTTTGATGTTCGTTGTTGATGTTGATGTTGTTGTTTGGGTTGTTGTTGATGATTCTGAGCCGAGTTGAATTCTCGGGAGTGCTATATGTATAGGGGAAGTGCTGCCGAAATTTCGGTAGACAAGTATGAGTTGAATTGAATTCGTAACATCTATAACTTACAATTGGTAAATGTGACCATTTGCAGATTTTCGACGAAACGGGGAGTGAGCTTGGATAGGCTTAAAAAGCTCAAAAGGTATGTAAAGCTATCCCGAGTCTTATTTTGGCATGTCCTAGAAGTACTAGGATCAGATTTACGCCTCGGAGGTTATTCTGCTCATCGGAACCCGCGTCTGAAATTGTTACATTTTCGTTCAATAGAATTGAACCCTTTTTGTATGCTCTCTTGAAAATTTTGCAAACCTTCCCCAAACTTTATGAAAAGTTATAGAATGCCCGTAGAACCTTCGTAGGTGACCCCATAAGCTGAGAATGCATAATTTGAGCCCACCGCCTTGCTTGTTTCGAGGTGGGCCCACTATTCCCGGTTTTGCCCTTAATGTACTTAAGTCTTCTTTTCGAGCGGTCTTTGAAAGAAATGTTTTGACTACCATTCTAATTACCTAATAAACATCGTTTTAAATATTCCATTAAGTCTGATAAATTGTTTTGATACTCGAAAATCATTTACTATGATTCCTTCCGACTTCATTAGATCGGTTTGTCTTTGATATGCCTCATCGAGTCTATGGAAGCATTCATGATATTTTAATTGCATTAGTCTCTCACTACTTCATTCGTGGATGCCCCAATGTTTCCCACACTGAGCCCGGGCCAGGATATGTTGTCAAGCGTGATCCCCTGCATTGTTCGCCGTGCCTCGATGTGAGGGGGCAGGTATTTGCGTACATGGGTTTGTGGAGTATGATGTGCCATGTCCGCTTGTTCTGATATGATTTGCTATGGCCATTTGATATGACATACTATGCTACGGGGTTATGCCCTATTCTGATTCTTCTGTGTTGTGGCACCAGCGTCGGGAGGGTGGCCACGTTCTGTCTGCCGAGTCCCTTGGCAGGGACCGGATTTGATATGACATATGTTCTGTACACACTCTGCATGTTTTGGAATTATGTATCTGATACTTTGGATTTTCCGGTTACTTTCTGTATGTTCTGCACCAGTTATGGGTTTGTTTCTGTAATTCAGGCTTTACATATTCAGTACCTATTTCGTACTGACCCCCTTTCTTCGGGGGCTGCGTTTTCATGCCGCGCAGGTACCGACGACAGGTTTGCTGATCCGTCCGCTTAGGATCTCATTCTGCTATTTTTGGAGCGCTCTTTTATTCAGAGCCATCTTTTGGTATAGTCTGTCACTTCTATATATGTATATTCTCGTTCATGGGTACGGCGGGGCCTTGTCCCGTCATATGACTTTGTCGGTCTGTTTAGAGGTCTGTGGACATGGTTGTGGGTTTGGGTCTTTCTGTACAGTTGTGTGCTTATGTTGTGTTTGGGCGATTCCATTCGCCGCGGCGGCCGGTCCGCATATATTTAAATGTTGCTTTGTTGGTATTTTCTGCGTGCAGGGTATATGGGATAGTCCGTAAAACAAAGGAAACTCTGCCGAAATTTTTCTTGAGATTATCTAAATTGGAAATAAAGCCTTGTCGGCTTCTGCTATATACTAGAATGTGTTTGAGTGCCCAGATCGGGCATTAGTCATGGCCTACGGGGTTGGGTCGTGACAAAAGTGGTATCAGAACGGTTCGTCCTCGGAATGTCTACAGACCGTGTCTAGTAGAGTCTTGTTTATCGGTGTGTTGTGCACCACACCTATTAACAGGAGGCTACAGGGCATTTAGGATACTACACTTCTTTCTGTCTTAGATCGTGCGATAGAGCTGTGTTATCAGGATGATTCCTCCCTAACGAATTGTTACATTTGCAGTTATGCCTCCAAAAAAGGCGACAGCGGCCCAAAAGGCCAAAGCAGCAGCTGTGGGAGAGACTAGTCGGGCCTAGAGGGTTACCAGGGCCCATGCACATTGCTCCTGATATTTTGCCCCCGGCAGAGGGCTCTTCCACACCGCCACACGTAGAGGAGATTGGAGCAGCAGCAGCTGCAGGTCGAGGGGCGGCCCCACCGCCAGCTCTCGAGATTCCAGTACCTGAGCCCCTAGCTCCACGGCCAGGCACTGAGGATCAGTCCATGAGAGAGGCAGTCCAGCTATTGACCAGACTTGTGGCAGGACAAGTTCAGGGGCACGAACTGGGAGGTGACCGGGCTTACAGGCGTGACAGTTCGAGAGCCCGTGAGTTCTTGACTTGTGGTCCTCCAGAGTTCTTCGGGACTAAGCCCGAGGAGGATCCTGAGGAGTTTATCAGGAAGATTCGGCGCACTTTACAACTGATTAATGCTTCCGAGACAGAATCAGTTGCGTTGGCCTCGTACCGGTTGTATGATGTGGCGGCTAATTGGTACGAGTCATGGGAGTTATCTAGGGGTGACGGCGCTCCCCCAGCAGTTTGGGATGATTTTTCTCAGGCTTTTCTTAGTCATTTTCTGCCTCCGGAGTTACGGCGGGCCAAGGCTGACAGATTCTTATTGCTGAGACAGAGGGGTCGCAGTGTTCGAGAGTACAGTATGGAGTTCGACTCATTGGCCCGATACGCACCTGTTGTGGTAGCTACTATGGCTGACAGGATGCACAGGTACATTATGGGGCTGGACCGTTATTTTGTCGACAGCTGTTTGGTATTGGCTGCTCAGCCCGGCATGGATATTTCCCGGATTCAGGCCCACGCCCAGGGCATGGAGGACCGGCATAGGGAGCGTCAGCCTGATAGGAGCCAGGATCGGAGACAGCCCAAGAGGGCCAGATCATCTGGGTATTCTGGAGATTTTCGGGGCAGACAGCCTCAGCAGCCGCAGCAGCCTAGCAGACATCTATCCCAGCCGGCACAGAGCGCACCTCCACAGCCTACAGGTCGTAGATTTGATAGCCCAGGGTATTCAGGAGCAGGTCAGAGCTCCAGGGCTTCAGGTTCGCGGACAGATAGGGGTTCTGGTCAGACGAGGCCACCTAGGCCTCAGTGTTCTTATTGTGGCAGATACCATCATGGGGAGTGCTACAGAGCCACCGGTGCATGTTTTTCTTGTGGTCGTCAGGGCCATTCTGTGAGAGATTGCCCGTATAAGGGTAGTTCGGGTGGTGCAGCGCAGCCTACCCGATCAGCCGCCGGGTCTTCATCTTCATCAGTGGCTATGCGCCCTACGGGGCCAGGTACTTCAGCACCAGCGGGTCGCGGCAGAGGCCGTGGTGGAGCTTCTGGTACTAGCGGTCCTTCGAACCGCATTTATGCTCTGTCCAGCCGCCAGGATCAGGAGGCATCGCCTAATGTCGTTACAGGTACATTATCAGTTTTCTCTCGGTCTGTGTATGCATTGATTGATCCAGGTTCGACCTTGTCATATATTTCGCCTCTGGTTGCTACTAAAATTGGTATAACGTCTGAACCTATAGAGCCGTTTGAGGTAGCCACACCGATTGGGGACTTTATTGTAGCAAAACAGGTATATAAAAACTGTTCTGTAATTGTATGTGGCCGTGACACTAAGGCAGATCTGGTGGAGTTAGATATGGTCGAGTTCGATGTTATTATGGGAATGGACTGGCTAGCCTCCTGTTATGACAATGTTGTCTGCCAAAATAAGGTAGTTCGTTTCCAGTTTCCCGGGGAGCCAGTTATAGAATGGGCCGGTAATACAGCATCGCCGAAAGGTAAGTTTATTTCATACCTTAAGGCGAAGAAAATGATCAGAAAGGGTTATTTTTATCATCTGGTTCGGGTACAAGACTTGACAGCAGAAACGCCGACTCTTCAGTCAGTTCCCGTGGTTAATGAATTTCCGGATGTATTCCCAGATGAGCTTCCAGGCCTTCCTCCGGAGCGGGAGATAGATTTTACTATTGATTCGCTTCCAGATACTCAGCCGATATCTATTCCCCCGTACAGAATGGCACCGGCAGAATTGAAAGAACTAAAAGAGCAGTTGAAGGATCTGTTAGAAAAAGGCTTTATCAGGCCCAGTACTTCGCCTTGGGGGGCCCCGGTATTATTTGTGCGTAAGAAAGACGGGTCGCTGCGTATGTGTATTGATTATCGGCAGCTGAATAAGGTAACTATAAAGAATAAATACCCCCTCCCCAGAATTGATGACTTGTTTGATCAGTTGCAGGGCGCCAAATATTTTTCGAAGATAGATCTTCGGTCAGGCTATCATCAGGTACGGGTACGTGAGGCTGATATTCCTAAGACAGCATTCCGGACCAGATATGGGCATTATGAATTCAGAGTTATGTCTTTTGGGCTGACTAATGCTCCTGCGGTATTCATGGATTTAATGAACCGAGTATTCAGGTCGTTCTTAGACATGTTCGTAATTGTATTTATCGATGATATCCTGGTTTATTCTCGGTCCGAGGTAAAGCACGCAGATCATCTGAGAGTGGTACTTGGGGTACTTCGGCGTCGGAAATTATATGCAAAATTTTCTAAATGTGAATTCTGGCTGGCTTCAGTGGCATTCCTGGGGCATATTATTGCAGCTGATGGTGTCCGGGTGGATACACAGAAGATTGAGGTCGTGAAAAATTGGCCCAGACCCACGACGCCCACAGAGGTACGTAGTTTCCTGGGGTTAGCAGGCTATTACAGAAGATTTGTGGAAAAGTTTGCTTCGATTTCAGCGCCTTTGACAAGGCTAACTCAGAAGGGAGCCAAGTTCCAGTGGACTGATGCTTGTGAACGAAGCTTCCAGTTGCTGAAAGAGAAGCTGACTACAGCCCCAGTTCTGACCCTTCCAGAGGGACCCGATGGATATGTTATTTATTGTGACGCTTCTGGCGTGGGATTGGGCTGTGTATTGATGCAGCACGGCAGAGTTATAGCTTATGCTTCTCGGCAATTGAAAAAGCATGAAAAGAATTATCCTACTCACGATCTGGAGCTTGCAGCGGTGATCCATGCCCTGAAGATATGGAGACATTATTTATATGGCGTTCATGTTGATATCTATACGTATCATAAGAGTCTCCAGTATATTTTCAAGCAGAAAGAGCTTAATTTGCGGCAGCGGAGGTGGCTGGAGCTCCTGAAAGACTATGATGTGGATATTCTGTATCATCCGGGAAAGGCTAATGTTGTGGCAGATGCGCTTAGCCGGAAATCTATGGGCAGCTTGGCAGATTTACAGCCAGACAGGAGAGAGATAGTGCGTGACATTCATCAGTTGGCTAATCTTGGGGTTCGTCTGGCCGAATCTGGAGGTACACGGATTTCTGTCCGAGGGTTTTCTGAATCATCTATTAAGGAAGATATCAAGCGGCATCAATATGAAGATCCTGTTTTTGCACGATATAGAGACACAACCTATGAAATGTCGTTGAATTGTATGACAAAAGTTGTTAAAGTTAGAATGCGTCTTGAATTGATTGTTGATGTTGTTGGTATGATTGTTGGTATTGTTGTTGATAGTTTGGCCGAGTTGAATTCTCGGATTGTTGGTTGATAAATTGGCCGAGTTAGATTCTCGGGGATGGTGTATTTACAAGGGAGATGCTGTCGAAATTTTGGCAGATCATAAGTGAATTTATTTGAAGGATTAAGACAAGTATATGGTGATGAATCTAATGATTGTGTCAATCTTCTTGAATGTAGACTAGCGATAGCGAGCTTGGACAATTAAGCGTAGCTAATAAGACGTGGAACAGGTATGTTAAGGCTCGTCCCTTTCTTCCAAGGCGTGATTCCGATGTTATGATTTCATAATTGCTTCCATATTTTCCTTGTTTTCAAAAGTTAGATATTACAATTCCAAAGAATGATTTATTTTCCCGATAACTCGTAAATGTTTTCCAAAGTGTCCGTATTCTACCAAAATAGAGGTTTATGATTTTGTAAGATCTTATGAAAATAACGATGGAATGTTTTACAATGACATTGATGATGTCAAGGATAAGAATGTTTCTATGATGACTATGATAAGAATGATTTTCCAAAAATGTCTTCTGAAATGATCGTGGAGGGTTCTGTACTTCAAACGCTCATAACTTTTTCATACTAACTCGGATTGACTCGAAACATGGTTATGATCTTATTCTACGTTCTCTTAATGCTATCCTTCGTTGATAGTCTCACCTTATAATAGTTGTCCCTTCAAGGTGAGACGAGGCCACGATGGTTATTGCATAATATAATCGGAGGTTACCGACCTTACGTCACTCCGATAGAGTTATAGCTTTTCTTTGGGCTCTCCTGCATGCTTATATGAGATATGTATATGTATATGTATATGGGGAAGATGGGGAAAAGGGCCATATGTTGCGCTATAGACACATTGCCACCTGGTCAGTTGGCGTAACTTTCATCCCGGACGCGGGACATATGTGGGGGAGCCAACGTATTCGGCGCTATGACATGTTCTATTTTCTATGTATATGAAAAAGAAATGTGTTTCAAAGGAAGCTAAGCATGCATGGCAGGCTGCCTCCGCTCCAACTTGCTCTACCACCTATGCAATCACAGCTCAGTCATTGACTGGCGAACTAAAAGAAAATGGATAGCTGCTGGGAGAACTGCGACTGATGAATCGCGATCAGCCGCTGATTCCCTTGTCGTTAGATCCGTGCCTCAAGACTCTGCTACTGGGACTGCCCTAAGAGGCACTCAGATGTACAGGTTACTCTTTTATCTCATGATATGCTCTATATGTCCATTCTGTTACTATTTATATTTATATCCCTTACTATGTTACTATTCATGCCTTACATACTCAATACATTGCTCGTACTGACCCCCTTTCTTCGGGGGCTGCGTTTCATGCCGCGCAGGTACACCCAGATGAGCAAAAGCTATTATAGAAGATGTTCCAGCGAAGTTGGCAAGCTCCATTTGGCCCTAGAGTGTTGCCGAGTCAGCGTACTATGCTATGATGTCTTGTCCGAAGTTAGAGACTTTGCAGATAGAGTCGTGGGTGTAGTATGTCAGTCTTGAAAGCGGCTTCATCAGCCGACGTGTCTTATTGTATTATGTTACAGATTCCTTATGATTGCAGGTTCTATTTGATTTGAACACGATGAAAAGAAAATTTCTCGAAGCCTTACTATGTGATTCATGTTTATTTGACTTAAAGGTCCAAAAAAGATTATGTATGTAATAAGAGTCAGCGGGTTCGCTCGGCTCCGAATACGGGGTCGGGTGCCCATCACACCCTAGTAAGATCGGGGTGTGACATATGTACTGAGTATATAAAGCATGAAATACAATATGGAAGATCATAACTGAAGTAAAGATTCCAGGAGACAAGTATGATAATCAATAAATCACTGTACATGTTCCTTACAAAACAAGTCATGCATATCATTATCATATACCGTACCCGGCCCATCATGGGACTCGGTGGATAGTCATATCATCATATCATCATATACCGTACCCGGCCCACGATGGGACTCGGTGAATAATCATATCATCGTATACCGTACCCGACCCATTATGGGACTCGGTGAATAATCAAATCATCGTATACCATACCCGGCCCATTATAGGACTCGGTGAATAATGTAGTAAAACTGTGCATGATAACATACCCGGCCCGGTACTCGGTGAAAGATGTGACAACAGTATGCACGAGCAGAGTAGTGAGTAACCATATGCAATTAAATCATCATCTGAGACTCGATAAACAAGTAGACTAGCTAACATTCGAGTGTCAAAGCGATAGTCATGTTAAGTACTCTTAAAATATCATTATGGACTATATCAAAGGGAGCCTCAGAAATCATAGACATGTATCGAGATAATATGAAATAACTTATGAAGTCAGAGACATTAGTCATCATAGAGCCTTTAGGAATAGAAACTTATACATCCGATTACACTATCCAACATATAGAAAGCTCATGGGCAGTAGCTTAACTATTTTAAAAGTTCTAACATTAAGAAGTGAATAAGAATCATGAATCATATTCGGAACTTGTGAATGGAGTTACCCCAAAGCTCATATCATTCATCACTTACGTCTACGACATGCCAAAAGAAAGAAGGGATAGGCTTTACATACCTTTAGCGCTTATCCGTAACGCAATACGTATACGCTGTCCAAAGTGTCTCAACCTATATTAAGACGTCAAGAACTATGGTTAAGTTACGGGAAGATTCAAAACGTATTCTAACGTTAGTAACTCTTTTCTAGAAAATTAGATGACGTTTCCCTTATATTCAAATCAACTTCATAACAACTAAGCCAACATCAATACCCACACGTTCGTGTACTATATCTGTCACACCCTAATCTCGCTAGGGTGTGATGGGCACCCGACCCCATATTTGGAGCCGAGTGAACCCGCTGACTCTTATTACCCACACGATCTCTTTGGACTCTTAAATCAAATAAAAAGTGAAATACATAGTAAAGGCATATTTAGGAACATTCTTTTCATCATTCTTAAGTCAAACAAAATCTGTAATCATAAGGAATCTGTAACATAATACATAATGACATATCGGCTGGTGGAGCCGCTTACAAGACTGACATTCTATACCCACGACTCTGTCTGCAAAGTCTCTAACATCGACCAATATACCATAGCATGAATACTCTGACTCGGCAACACTCCAGGAGGAAATGGAGCTCGCCAATCCCGCTGGAACATCTTCTAGCAATGTCTTCTACTCATCTGGGTGTACCTGCGTGGCATGAAACGCAGCCCCCGAAGAAAGGGGGTCAGTACGGAATATGTACTGAGTATGTAAAGCATGAAATATAGTAAAGAGAATCATAACTAAAATGGAGATTTACTAGAAACAAGTATGACTGTTAAAAACATCAATACACTAACCTTCTGAAATGAGAATCATGCATGTCAACATCATATGCCATATATACATATAACGTGTCCCAGCCCTCTAGTGAGGGACTCGGTGGATAAAATCATATATGTCAACATCATATATCATATATACAGATAACGTGTCCCGGCCCTCTAGTGAGGGACTCGGTGAATGGAATCATCATATTCCATCCTGGCCACCATCCCCGTGTCATCATATCATCAAATATATATATATATATATATATATATATATATATCCCTCTAGTGAGGGACTCGGTGAACAATGCAGTGGAGTACGAACGAGAACGTGTCCTGGCCCGGGACTTAGTGAAGGACATAATGAGGCATGCACGAGCAGAGTAGTGAGAAACTATATGCACACAAATCAATTTTCTTTCAAGACTCAAAAGATAAATACACAAACTGACACTCGAGGATCGTAAACATGTTTCAAGTCAATCCGGTTTAGTATGAGAAAGTTATGGACACTTTTACCACAGAACCTCTACGAACGTTTCCAAAGCACTCCAAGACTGTATACAAAAGTTAGAGACATTAATACTTACAGAACCCTTTTAGAGACATGAAATCTTTATGCTTTACTCGTTATTCAGCCATACAATAAGCTCAACTATACCGAGCGTACTCATGTCAAGAAGTGAATAAGAATCATAGGCAAACTCTGAAACATATCAAATAGAGCTTTGGAAATCATAGATACGTATCAAAACCATATGAAGTAGCTTATAGAAATCAAGAATATTAGTCATCCTAGTGGCTCTAAGAATAGAAGTTTCTTTGAAATCATACATATACATTGTCTGCTTGTCTCACAAGGATCATGCCAAAAGAAAGAAAGGGTAAGCCTTACATACCTGTTCCGCGTCCTATTATCTACGCTTATTTGTCCAAGCTTGCTAGTCTACATTCATGAGAATTCACACAATCATTAGATTCGTCGCCATACACTTGTCTTAGTCTTTCAAATAATTCACTTATAATCTGCCGAAATTTCGGCAGCATTTCCCCTGTAAATTCAACCAACCCCGAGAATTTAACTCGGCCAAATTATCAATCAACAATCCGAGAATTCAACTCGGCCAATTTATCAACAATAATCCGAGAATTCCACTCGGCCAAATTATCAACAATAATCCGAAATCTTCCAAACTTAATAAGGACAACAACAACACATTTCTTTCTTCCAAATTCATGAACTATACCAACAATCTACACATTAACAACACCATCAATCAATCCAACATGCATTCTAACGTTAGTAACTCCTTTTACATAATTCGACGACATTTTACTTATATTCAATTCAATCACGACAACCCAACTTACAATCTTCCAAACACATCTCTCGCTTCCAAATTCATGAGCTATATCAACAACCCACACATTAACAAATTTATTCATACAAATATAAGAAACCATACTAATATCACATTAACTTCTTCAACAATCTACAAATGATTTCCACTTCATTTCAAGCCACTAAATCCTCATTTTACATCATAGAATCTACTACAACAACAATTAAAATACTAAATAAAATCAATTCATCATATCTACACAACACCACCCCTATTCGGCCATCACTTGCACACACATATTTCATGAATTTCATCCATTTCTACACACTACAACATGTACATATCATCCATAACACATGTAAAAGAAGATTAGACCTTACCTTTCTCACTTCACTTCTTAATTTGGCTAGGGTTTGTAGATCACTCAAATAAGTGCTTGGCTTGCTCCAACAACCACTCCACGTTGTTAGGGACGTTCCAATTGGTTGGAATACTAGAAGAAAATAATTTTTCTTGATCAATTTCCATGACATAAATTTTTGGAGCCATGGCCGAATGGCCCTTTCTCTTTTTCTTTCTTTTTCTTCTTCTCCAAGCTTCTTGACTTATAAGGATGATTATGTCTTATTTTTTTTTGCCATCACTTATCTATATATATAATTAGGCCTTACCAATGTAAGGTGGACACATGCCCCTTCTCCCTCTTTCTTGAAGTTTCTCAAAATAAGACAAAGATGAATAATTGTCTTATTTTGTCATCACTTACCCAAATATATTTATATATATGTATAGCTCCTAATAATACAAGGTGAACACATGCCCCCACTCATGGTCTTGAGTTAATTGACCAAGCCATGGGTGGGACCCACACACATACACCACACGGCCAAAGTGGCCCCCTTCAAGAACCTTCTTGAATTGTTTGTGAAATTCCCGTTTTGCCCCTAGCCTTCCACAATATTTCCATGAACCACCTTGTGAATTTCCCTTTTTACCCTTAGCCTTTCTCAACATTTCCATACTAATAAACAACCTGTGTATTAAAATAACTCTGAAAATAGTCTTGCCCTTAACTTACTACGACTATCTTGAAATATCCGAATGTACAAAATGCGGGATATAACAATATCGAGGCTATTCAAGACAAGACTCGAAAACACCCGAACAGCCCGCACAACATTCCAAATAGCCCACATTCACAACACTCGATAACAATCCACATACGACTACTACATATTCAAGTTATCTGTAATGATCCATAGTCTTAACGTTTTCATCAGACGATCTTCTAACAGCCCAACCAACACAACACCATAATGTATAATCTTAACTATACTTGATCTTTCATCCCAACAAGAACAACAACATACTCAAAACAGCCCCTAACTAACAACATAAAAAGATGCTCGAAAATCTTGCCAACACCTACGAACACACCAAGCAAACCACATACGATTCTTATACGTTATTTCATACAATCTTTTCATCCAAATTCGTGATTTATACTAGCCCACACACAACAACAACGTCATTCATTCATATGCAAGAAAACTATGCTAATATCACCACAAATTCTACAACAGCCCAGAAAACAAATTCAACCTCAACTTTAACCATTTAATTCCTCCACTCTCATTACATAATTCTTGATAACAACAACCAAAATACTACTTAAAATTAATTCATCAATTCCAACTACAACAGCCTCTTACACGGCTCAACAACACTTCAACATCAACATACATAATTCCATGTATTCAATTCATATCTACCAATTTATAACAAGTCCAAATCACCTCTAAACATGTAAAAAGGATTAAATCTTACCTCAATAAACTCAGCTCCTTAACTTGCTGAAATTGATAACTTCAATTAATAAACACTCTTGCTGCCCTCAAGGACCAATTCACGTTACCATAGACCCTTCAAATGGTTGAACTACCTTGGAAAAATTATTTTTGGACCACAACTAAAAACTTCAAGTTCAGCCAGCCATGGCCGAACTCCCCTTCTCTCTCTATAGCTCACAAATTGATGAAGATGAAATGAATACATAGTTGATTCATTAGTCATCAATCTTATATATATATATATATACTGCCCATGGAAGTGACACATGTCCAGCCATGACATGTGTCCACCTAAGATTCATAAGCCAATCATAATTGTCCATGTATTTTAGTGGGGCCCACTTAATAGTCTGATTAGGCTAGTTAATCCTAAATCCCCACTTAATAATCTAATCATGGAAAATTAATCCCAAATATCCACTAGTATTTCTATACCAATTAAAATTTATAAGCAATTCGTGCATTAATAAAAATCGGGGATTAAAAGTCCTTGTCTCATATCCATAAATAATCTTGTCCTTGGACTTATACCGATTAGCTTACGAATAATCCGTCGTATAAAAATACAGGTATAACATGTAACATTAGTGATTGAAGGGGATTTCAAACACTCCCCCCTTCTTTACCTAAAGCGTAAGGACGTAGTCCTTCAATTGAGTAATATCTTTCTTCATTGCTTTCAAGTCTACTGCAGACAATACTTTCTCCAACTTAAGTACTCGCCTCTCAATACCATCAATTCTAGAGTGAATTTGACGGAGTGATTGGGTAAGGGACTCCTGTAGAGGCTCCATCTCGTTCCGAACTGCTCGTGCTATAACCTCCTCCAACTCCCCTAATAGGCTAGTGATCTGTCGATTGGCTCTGTCTGCCTTTACATATGAGTCATGGAAGTTCTGTCTGTTAAGTTGAATCATTACACCTCCAGGAAGTGCTGTAGATGTGGAAGTGACTCTGGTAGCAGGTGGGGCAGTCGTGGGGATCGACTAAGTAGCAACCTCAAAGGCTGCGAATGAAGTAGGGCCCGACGATGACTTTGGAACCGCTGTGGGAGCTAGTACTATTGTGGTGGTGGTGTCAAGACCCTCTGGGGTCTTCTCTAATGTCATGCCCTCATCCTCATTCTGGTCAGACTCATATCGCACAAATTCTGGGGCTGCCGCACTGCCTTGGGCTGCTGCCAACTTATCCTTAACGTCTCTATCTTGGCTTTTTAGCAAACTGTAGATGTGTTTTGCCTTATACTTATGGTCCCAATATGGAAACTTCTGGATGTCTGCTTTAAGACAAAGGGCCGTAATCAAGCACGGGAAGACCAACGAAAAGATAGGCTGAGTTTCCCGCATTCGATCCTCATCGGCTATCAATTTCCCTATATCAATTGTGTACCGGGATATGATGGAGGCCACTAGAATCGCATGGCTTATAGTGAGCTGATTATCTATCTGAGTTGGGTGTATTCTGTGCATTAAGACACTTCACCAGAATTGTGCCTCTACTGAAAGATCTTTCTTTTTTATCGGTGCACTAGACTTAGTGCGCCAAACTGGAGTCTCTCTAGCAATCACCGAGGCAACCCATGGTAATTATTTCATCATATCAGTCCTGTTCCCCGCCATTCTATAGTATAACTCATCAGTGTTTGTCGGTGGTTCATAGTTGTCCCCGAAATAGAATCGGTTGATGGCCTTGCTGGAGAAGTCAATCCTTACACCTCTAATAGTAACCTTTTGGAGGCGTATAACTGTCTTTGCTTGTTGGGATAGCTTGTACCTGTTGCTTATCTTTGCCGCATAGTTGGCTTGGCATAAATCTCTCTCACAATAGAGGATACATATGTGCCCGGTGGCTGGCTAAGGAATCCCCATCCATGGTGATTGATGATAGCCTGTATGTTTGGGAAATGTTCTAACCCTTCAAAACTGATCCGCCTCTCCTCATAGATTTTCCACCGGAAACCCTATCCTCCTTCCTTTGGCTCCAGCCCTTTATCATATATTTCTTTCGAGCCTTGGACTGACAACCTAATAGCATGTTAAGACCTCTCTTTCACTATGTTCTCATTTAGGTGTGCCGCCTCTTCAGCATCAGACTCCTCTGGCACATTAGTCGTCTCCTCCCGATTAGACAGATTAGGAGAGCTTGATGAGTGCTCCCCATCACTGCTGGACCCCTTATCAGACGGGGGATTTGTCGAAGTTTGGGCTGCTCTTCGTGGCCTCATGTTTCGTGCAATAAGAGCCTGGTCTTCATCACTCACATGGTCCTGATCATGGAGCCTAGTTCTGACTTGGGTCCAACCTCGCCCTCGGCCCTGTCCTATGGCCTGGGCATGACCTCTTGTGACAACCATACCAGTGGACCACATATTAGTATCTATAATAATGAACGTGTAGACAAGGATGATAATTTACAAACACTAATAACCTTTTTATATATATACAGACCGTGAAAAACATACGGTCCGTAAAGGAGACCGTAGATAGGTGACAGAATGACATGCTGGTTCATGGAGATTCTACGATGGAGTTGTATGGTCCATATATTTTTTACGTTCCGTAAAACTCCAGATTTGGGATAGGAGATTTGGGAACTGAAGCAACTATTTTACGACATAAGTTACGCTCTGTAAAATTTATACGGTCTGCAGGTTATGTTGTAAAATAGGAACAGAGTGACTCAATGCACATGGTATGCATACGAAACAGATTTACGGTCCGTAGAATTTCTATGGTCCGTAACTCTGTCTGTATATATACTTTCTCTGTAATCAGTGACACAGACTTCCCCGAGACCCATATGCATTCAAGACTTATTTTTATACATGGAACCCCGTTATTTTGCTCATATTATTTTCACCCCAATCTACTCTTTTTCTCATTCTAGCATTTTATCGAATAGTTGCTAGGCATAATGAATTGTTATATCAATTAAGATATTGACACTCGAGATACCCACCGACCCAATGGGGATTTCAAATACTTGTTCTCCTTGAGTCCATATGTTAAACCCAGCACAGTCAAATCCCCACCCTATCTAATTTCAAGAAGCTAAACCCCATACAACAAGATTTCACGAAATCACACAAAAGGGTCATTGAAAGACAAATGGGCCTTCGTGCCTCTCGCTAATATGCAACTTAAGAGAAATATGAAGATATGAGAGAATTGACAAACCTCCTAAGGACACGGATGATCAAATAGACAGAGAATAAAATAAAAAAATCTGCTTCTTGCTTCACTTTCACTTTGCTGCTAAGGTTACGGGTCTAGAAGAGAGATTCGTAGGTATAGGAAGGGTTATTGGTGTTGGTAACTAATGATTTGTGGGAGTGAAAAAGGGAGTGAATTTAGGGATATGATTTGGTAGTGGAAGAAGTGTGTTTTAATGGGAAGAGGAGAATGGATCGGTAATTTGAATGTGAAGCAAAAAGATTGCTGGTCTTTATATTTTTTTCTCTTTACCCTCGCCGTCGTTTTAACTTACCTGGCCTTTTTATTTTTTCAATCTATGCCCGTAAAAATTACACAGGGCTTAGATCTGTCCATAGATTTGCGACGGTGAATTGATCTGACGATCCTTGGTTTATACTTCTTTACACGGTCCGTATAAACTATATAGTGAGTCTGTTATGGCGTAGATCAAGGACAGAAAGATCTTTTACCTGACTCATGTTCTACGCTTCCATCTACAGACCGTATAATTAATACGGACCGCAGATTCTGGTGTGGATCATTAACAGAGAACCATTTTTTTTTCTTCAATCTACGGTTCCATCTACGGGCCGTATAATTTATACGGACCATAGATTCTAGCGTAGATCATCTCCAGCTTCTACCCTTTGGATCCTGCACCAAAACAAACATTACCCTATATGCTTCAAACGATAAAAGAAAATAAACATTACACTTGGGTTGCCTCCCAAGAAGCGTTTGAGTTAACGTCCCGGCACGAATATGGTATCCACTTTCTCCTTATCAGCGAACACTAGGTCAGCATTCATTCCGAGGTTTCAACTGATATCGGTCAACAATTTTATCTCCCGAAACCATCCCGTGATAGTGCTTCACCCTCTGCACATTCACCTTAAATGTCCGAGCTCCATCTTCGGACTTCAGCTCAATCGCCCCATGGGGTGAAACACCTACCACTCAAACGGACCAGACCACCTTAACTTTAGTTTGCCCGGTAGCAACTTTAACCAGGAGTTAAATAGCAAGACAAGATCACCATTGTAGAATTCTCACTTCAGGATTTTCTTGTCATGATATTGCTTCATCCTCTCTTTATACAGCGCTACACTCTTATATGCCTGGTATCGAAACTCATGCATCTCATTGAGTTGAAACAACCTGAGCTTGGTCGCCTCTTCCCAATCTATATTCAACTTCTTCAAAGCCCACATAGCCTTGTGTTCAAGTTCAACCGACAAGTGACAAGCTTTTCCGAACACGAGCTGCAGTCCGGTATGCCCATCGAGCATCATTGAGCTTGCGGGCCAAATCAGTCCTATTTGCATTCACCGTTTACGCTAGAATAATCTTGATCTCTCGATTGGATATTTCCACTTGCCTACTTATCTGAGGATGATAAGGTGTTACCACCAGATGTTTTATGCCATATTTCTCCATCAATCCCACGAAAGCTCTATTTCAAAAGTGAGAACCACCATCACTGATAATAGTTCTCGGGATACCAAAACGAGTAAATATGTTTTTCTTGAGGAACCCCATGACACTCTTGGCCTCGTTGTTAGGTAAAGCCACTGCTTCTACCCATTTCGACATGTAGTCTACAACAACCAAGATATATTTCATGCCACCTAAAATCAATCCCCCAGACATCGAATACATCTATCTCCATCACAAAATTCATAGGCATCTCTTGCCTTCTGCCTAAATTCCCTTGCCTCTGACATTGATCACAAGACCACACCAATAGATTTGCATCTTGAAAGATGGTCGGCCTGTAATTGTCATGACCCAACCCCGTGGGCCACGACTGGCACCCTACTTGGGCACCCAGCCAGACTTACATATCCAATTATCATATCCAAACTTAGCTCAGAGTTCACAATAGTTATTTTAAACATAATTTAAATCAAAACTGGTCTTAAGCGGTCGTGCATACCAAAATATCATATCGGAACAGATAGAAGCGGCGGAATGCACATCGCTTATCATATGTACAAATATAGACATAAGGGCCATTTTGGCCACCATAACAGACGGACCGCATTAAGACACAGATCGTAATCAAACAGACACATACAGGACCCTCGACCCACAAATATGACTACAGGCCTCTACAAATACAAAACGAAAACATAGAACGGGACAGGGCCCCGCCGTACCCCAACTAGTCAAATATACAGATACATATACATCACAAAAGATATATACCGACATATGGGCTCCGAATCAAAAGGAGTACTCTGTAATAGCAGGACGGGGAGCCTACAGTGGTGGATCACCGGCGTCTGTACCTGCGGGCATGAAACGCAGCCCCCGAAGAAAGGGGGTCAGTACGAAAGATGTACTGAGTATGTAAAGCATAGAGTGCAGAAGTGTAAACCATAACTGAAAACAAACAGGATACAAAAAGGCGAATATTGACCAGTATATCAAAATATGTAGCAAAAACATATGTACATAATGCAGATAAAAATCATGCGAAGCTCAGGAACGTGGTCACCCCTCCGACGCAGGTGCCACACACAGCATAACACCAGAAGGTTCAAATCTCCGTACATCCCCGGACACACATATCATCATAACATATCACCAGCCATATCACAGCATAACTCCAAACGGAACCCGGCCCAATGGCGAGGCCTCGGGAACCGTAACACAGCATACGGCCGAATTTATCATAGGGCGCACGAACCATAACCGGCCCGGGAACCGGTGGACAAAATCATAATAAGGGCACGAGCGGAGTCGTGAGCAAACAATGCAATTTATATATCAAAACACTCTTGCAAACTTAATAAAATCATATGTTGACTCATTAGTCAAAATAGTTCGAACAATTAATCAAAACGGGGTTCATTTCACAAAAGTATTTCCAAAATGGTAATTATGGTTCAAAATATAATTTGGGATATCGTGGCAATCAAAATATTATTTTTCGATAGCCAAATTCACAAACGAAAATCCTTTGCCGACATTATACAAAAATGAGACTAATAGAACAAACAAAAGAGTCTCGGAGTTAGCGGGCCGACCTCGGGTCAAGTCGAGGTGGCGGACATGAATCGCAGACATTTGGGGTCTATGGGATCATACATGGAGGTTTCGGAGCAAATCTATTACATTTACAAAAGTTTTGAACATATGGTCACTTTCCAACAAAATATGAGTTTTATAGTTCAATTCAATTGAATGAATAGTACTCGATTTCCATTTCGGATTTCAAGGAACAGAATTGCCCCCGGGGCTCCAATATCGACCTAGTATACCTAGGACATGCCAAAAGAAGGAATGGGGTAGCCTTACATACCTTTCTCACTTCTTACGCTCGTTCAAACTCGATTCCCGTTTCGTCCAAAATCTGCAATTGGTCATTGTTACCAATTAGGAATTGCAAAACTTAAGAATTCACTTAACTTCATGTTTGTCTGCCAAAATTTCGGCAGCACCTCCCCTATACATATAACATCCCCGAGGCTTAGCTCGGCTCAATAAATATCAACAACACAACCCACAATACCAAAGTTATCACGAATCACATCAAAATGGTTCTAACGCCAATATTCTTCTTTTCTACATAAAGCAATACTTCCATTTCAAATTTCAAATTTCCAAACAAGTCTCAAGGATATCACATTCATCATTAACCAAAATCATCACAATATAATTTGGAAACACTTCATATCATTTGTACGAAATATTCATTCGATATACAAAATATACAACTTTCCACCAAAGTCATAATTCATTCAAAACTTCTAATCTTTAACATACTTATTCATAACATGCTTCCATATCCCAAATTCATCAACAATCATCATAATTTGCACCTTAACAACTCCATTTTCATAATGTCATAAAATCATACTAAAACGACATAAACTTCTACATTCCATTTCAATGCAAACTTATATCATTTCATCTTCATTTGCATTGCAAGCATCACAATAACCCAACTAACATGTCAAGCCAAATTAATTTATTCTCATTCCAAACCTCAAACATCACACGGCCACATATACATTTTCCATCTTCCATCAAATTCGTTCAACTTTCATTCTCAATATGGATTCCATCATACACACAACTAGAATACAATATAAACTTCAACTCATCACATGCATACAACACATATACACACGGCCACATACTACACTTTATACCCACTTTGCAAACTTCCATGTTTTCATGTATTCTACTCATTTCCATATACTATAACAAAAACAAACCTTCATAACACAATAACATGGAATATATTCTTACCTTTTTCTCCAATCTTCTTCACCCAAACATGTTGTCATTTTGAAGGAACTAGTGCTCTATTCTCCCAAACAATTGCACCATGTTGTAGAGGGACCTTGAATTAGTATAAATACCACAAGAAAACAATTTTGGAAGCAAGATTTCAAGGGGGTAAAATGGAGGGGTATGGCCGAATGCCTCCCTCTTGCTCTTCTTATCTTCTTTGTTTTTCTCCTTCTATTCTTTCTCTTGAAACTTCTATTATTTAAGACCAATTTAAGCAGATGGAAATTATTAAGGGACCATGGGTTGGGCTAGCCATATGGCCGGCCACCCATGCCCCCTTTGGGCCTCATTCTTTTTTTTTTTAATTATTTGGCCCAATGGATTAAAATCCTTGTTTTATAATTCCCGAAACTAATTTCCAAAATTCCAATTTTTGCCCTTGGCCTCCCTTGGAGTTTCTACACCAATATTTTTCATGAAAAACACACACATTTATTAATTCAAACCAACATATGACCTTATTCCTTACAAATCAAAATTATTCTGAATTTTCCCGAATACACGAAAATACGGGATATAACATTCTCCCCCCCCCCCCCCCCCCTTTAGAACATTCGTCCTCGAATGTTAGATTAGTCTTATAGGGTCCGTAATTACTTCAGGGGAGTTTCTTTTTATGGTCAACACAATTGATACACATTCATCTTTGAATATAGCCAACTAAGAAGTTTAGATTACTTGTGGGCGTAAGAAACAAGTGAGGACACTTCCTTTTTTTTTCATTCCATTCTCTCTTTCCAAGGTCAATGCTTCTCCATTATTGTTTTGCCACAAGACCTTAATAGGAGGTACATCTTTAGCGCGTAATCTCTGTACCTGGCGATCCAGACTAATTACAGATTGTTCTTCATCAGACAGCTCTTCCGTCACTTGAATATGTTTTGCTGGAAATATTCTGGGAGGATTACCGACACATTTGCGGAGCATGGATACATGAAGTACCAGATGTACCGTTACCAAATCAGATGGTAGATCTAGCCCGTGAGTGACATTCTCAATTCTTCGAACAATCTAATAAAGTTCGATATATTGTGGACTGAGCTTACTCTTTCGCCGAATCACATTACACCTTTCATAGTTGATACTTTCAAAAACACCCAATCACTGAGCTGAAATTCCAAGGGTCGACATCGTATATCAGCACACGATTTCTGCCGACTCTAAGTTGCTACTTGTCTCCCTCGGATAAGTTTTACTTTATCAATGGTCTGCTGGATTATATCTGGACCGACTAATTCTGTTTTGCCAATATCAAACTAACCGATCAGTGACCCGAATTCTCCGCCATACAAAGCCTCATAGGGGCCATCTGGATGCTAGAATAGTAGCTGTTATTATAAGCAAACTCGATCAATGGTGGACGATCATCCCAGCTGCCTACGAAGTCAATAATGCAGGCCCGCAGCATATCTTCTAGCGTTTGTACAGTGTACTCGGCCTGTCTGTTGCTCTGAGGTTGGGATACTGAGCTCGGACTTATCTGAGCCCCTAATCCTTCCTGAAAACAAATATTCAAAACTTAGTCATAAACTGAGTACCTCTGTCAGTGACAATAAATATGGGATCTCCATGGAGTTTCACTATTCCTTTAAGACATATAGTCTGGTATAATCCTCAGCTGAATCGGGGGTTCCGACGGAAAGGAAATGGACTGGTTTTGTCAGCCTATTAACCATACCCTATATGGAAATCATACTTTCGCGGGGTGCGAGACAAACCCGTAATGAGATCCATATTAATGATCTCCCATTTCCAAATCAGAATTCTATTTCCTGAAACAGTCCGCCCGGTTTCTGATGCTAAATTTTGACTTGTTGACAATTCGGGCACTAGGCAACGAGCCTTGCGATGTCCTGTCTCATACTATTCCATCAGTATAGGTGTCACGACCCAACCCCGTGGGCCGCGACTAGTACCCTAACTGGGTACCCATACGTACCTACCTGATCGAATTCGAATCATACAGATTTTTTTTTTTTTTGTGAAAACAGAAGTTACCGAAGTAGGCTGATACAGATACGGCACGCGCGCAAACATATATATATATATAGCTAAACATGCAGACATTTACAGGTAAGCCGATAAAGCTAACATACAGACGAAACCCGTAACCCACACATCTATCTAAAGGCCTCTACAGATATACAGAATCATATGACGAGACAGGGCCCCGCCGTACCCAGAATTTCCATACATACAGAACATATGGAAGAACAGAAGATATATACCAAAAGTATATGCTCCGGATCGAAGGAGCTCTTCAAACAGCAGAGTCAGAAACCTACGCTGGCGGCGTATCACCTGGTGCGTCTGTACCTGCGGGCATGTAGCGCAGCCCTCGAAGAACGGGGGTCAGTACGAAAAATGTACCGAGTATGTAAAGCAGAAATATAACAGATATAATCATAGTCCGAACCGGAGTCACAGAAATATAACGGACAGAACCATAAATCAGACTGACGGACAGAGTCATGATCCAGACAGACATACAGAATCGTGTTCCATACATCTATAAACAGAATCATGGTTCGGATAGACAGGCGGAATCATAATACGGACAGACGAGCAGAATCAGTATCCATACAGACGTACAGAATCGGAATCCATACGGGCGTACCGAATAAAAATCCATACGGACATACAAAATCAGAATCCATACGAACATACAGACATAGTCGTAATTCAGACGGACAGACAGAAGTATGTCGGACAGAATTATGCATGCAGAGTAGTACAGAGTCATACAGAATCATACAGAGGCATGTGCTTATATAAATACAGATGGCACACGCATACATTCATACAGATCCCGGCCTTGTCTGGGGGCGCGGTAACAGAACCCGGCCCTCTTAGTACGGGACGCGGTGGACAGACATAATCAGATCAGATCATATGCCATCCTGGCCGCCATCCCCATACACAGATCATAATATCATACAGACATACAGATCCCGGCCCGCACGCCGATGGACGCGGTGAATAATGCAGAGAAATATGCACGATAACAGAACCTGGCCCGGGACGCAGTGAAAGAATGCATTGAGACAGACACGAACCGATAAATGAGAAACTACTTACATACAGACTCAACATACAGACTCAATCAAACTGAAGGGTGCCAAACGGCGAGCCAAAATCAGAGTATCCAGATAGTATGCATAGTACGCACCTATATCCTAGTTGGGAAGGCACGACAGATTATTATCAGAATCAGATTCTCAGATGTTCAGAAATCATTTTGTAAAAGTTGCATAAAAATGGTCATATCATACACAAAAAAAAAATAGTCTAGAGGTTTTTAGAGAAAATCGGACCAAAACGGAAGTATTTACAATTATACAGAAGGTACCGGGCCTTGTGGGCCCGCCTCGGACCAACTCGAGGCTACATAGGTAAATTATTGCTAATAGACCTTATGAGGTCATCCATAGTCGTTTGGAAGTGTTCCGACTCCGTTTAGGGAAGTTTTGTACAAAAATTCACTTTAAAGGCAATTTGTAAGAAAATAGCTTCAATTGGATTGAAGGAATTGGAGCGGTTTTCCGTCTCGAATTTCGGGGAACGGAGTCGTACTTACGGCTCGTGGCCGAGCCTATCACATCCAGAACATGCCTAGGAACAAAGGGAAATGCTTCACATTCCTCGATGGCGCCTTATGCTCGCTTGGCGTCAATCCAAATTTCGTCCGAAATCTGGAAATGGTCAAGTTTACCATTTGTTAGTTTCAAACTTTCAATATTCCAACTTTACACATACTTGCCTACCGAAATTTCGGCAGCATTTCCTCTGTATATAAGACATCCCCGAGACTTAGCTCGGCTCAATTCATCAACACAACAACCCAGAAATGACATCAAAACATCAATAGACATTAAAACATACACTATGGCATCATTAGCCATCTTTCGACATAACGGAACGTCTTTCGTTTCAAACTTACATTTCCAAACCAAACTCATTATTTTCATATTCATCATCCATCAAATTCATTACGACATACATCGGAGGCATCCATACCATTTTCACACAATATTCATAAGATACGCAAACATTCAAACTTTCCGTTAAGTCACTACTTTTCCAATTTTTCCTAACCTTCCACATACAAGTTCATTATACAATTCCATCTTCCAAATTCATCAACAATGATCATAATTTGCCTCTTGATACTTTCATTTCCATTTTTACATAAATCCTAACAAAGTTGCATATTCTCCTACAACAACTTAATAACCATTTTTTCCAAGATAATAAAGATTGTCATCTTTCCATTCACTTCACCATAACACACTTAGCATGAAAACAAGATCAAATTCATATTCCATACTCAACATAGCACCACACGGCCACCTCCTATATTTTCCAATTTTCACTAATCCATTCCACTTTCATTTCTAACACAATTTCCATCATGCTACAACTAAATTACAACATGAATTCAAGCCATCTTAAACATACAATTCATGCATAAATTCGGCCAACATGCATGATTTTCAACTCACAAAATTTCCATGTTTTTCACTCATTCACACATACTACAACATACATATACCATTCATCACATAGCAAAAGCTTGAAATCCTTACCTTTCTCCAAGTTCTTCACTTGGAGGTTAAAATTGTTTTCTTGCCACAATACTTATATTAACTTGTAGAGGACCTTGAGCTTAGTACTAATCTCATAAGACTTGGATTTTTAAATCAAAGATTTGGCTCCCAAAATTTTTCTTTCTTTTCTCTTTTCTTTTCTCCTCAAACCCGAATGCTCCCTCTCTCTATTTTGTTTGTTCTTATTTCCTTTTTCTTGAAGCTTCTCTATACTTATCCATTTTATATAATTTCCCATGGAATTTATTTAATCCATGGGCTTGGATGTGTGGTGGCCGGTTGGGCCTATCCCACTTGGGCCTCATTTTTATTTTATTTTGTTGAGCCCACTTTGGCTATATTTTGCTTCATAAGGCAAGTTTCCAAAATTCCAATTTTGCCCTTGGCCACCTTTCGTAATTCCACACCATTGTATTCACAACCTACACCTTCATACCAAGTAAGGGTCAATTGTGGCCTTATTCATCACAAGTCAATTTATCTTGAATTTTTCGAATAAGCGAAAATGTCGGATGTAACAATAGGCATCCGAGATCATGGTACAATTTAGTAGATTCAGGATAAACAGAATACCGAATATTATGCGCTCCGCTCAGAATTGGCCGTTGCAGCCCTACGATGTCGGGCACACATAGTCTGCCTTCGTATAACCATACCCATCAGGTGAAACCTCGAACTGGGTCTTTTTCATTGTTGAAGGTCGTCTCTCTACCATACCAAATAGACTCCTCAAACTGACACTGTTTTTACCTCTCCATAATCGATGATTCTGCAACTTCTCAGACGAAAATTTCGATATCTTCAGAACCGACCAAACGGACTCCAAGGCTAGCCGACTGATAAGTTTTACAAACCAATTCTTTGTTGCCGAACGTACGCCGGTCAATGCCATCCATAGGTTCACGACTAAGTGCGTTTGTCACAACGTTAGCCCTTCTAGGGTGGCACAAAATATTAACATCATAATCTTTCAATAATTCGAACCATCTTTTCTGCCGCGAATTCAGCTCCTTTTTCTTAAAAAATATATATATATACTGAAAGCTCTTAGGGTCCGTGTAAATATCAATGCGGACCCCGTGTAAGTAATGCCGTCGTATCTTTAAAGCATGAGTCACCGTAGCTAATTCCAGTTCATGAGCGAAATAATTTTCCCTCTTGCAGTCTGAGCTGCCGGGGAACATAGGTTATAATCCGACCACTTCCAGACAACTACATATTTCAGTCGATGTCGAAGGCCTAGGCTAGTCCTTTATCGCTTCAGTCTTCTGTATGTCAGTTGTTTTCATGTATACTTACTTTGCTCACTCCCCTTCGTTACCCCTCTTTGGGGTTATACTTACACCATATTCGTATCTTTTCTTTCTAATCTACAACTTGGTTATCTTCGTACGAAACCCCAACAGAATCATAATTACATAGCACACAATCTTATCCAATAGCTGACACTCAGATATCGTAATTAACATAGCAATTTATCTTTTAATAATCGTATCCTTCCTCATTGGATGATTTAGCCAAGTTATTCCTTCTTTCATACCCATTCCTCCGTCGTTCTGTTTTTCTCGATATTCGAATTACTTGATATGCACATGATTCATCATTCCATACCATAAGTTTCCTTTGTCCTGCACTATTGCATTTTAGTTTGTTTTCGCCAATAATTCTCGGGCTTTACCCGTTGACTCTTTTAGGGGTTCTGCTTAATTACGTTTCTTACGGTTCACTCTTTCTGACATTTTGGATTACCTTCCACTCAATCATTCTCTTCTCTTTCCCAACATCGTCGTATTAGAATCTTCCAATCTCAACTGGTAGCAAAATGAATATTAGTTTATTCCGTAACAGTTGTGCCATACCTTTCGCTTTGTCTCATAAATTCTGTTCGGTTAATGTTTTCCATATATTACAACAATGGCTATCAGGGTTCGCCACTCAATCGACACTGTCATAAATGGGGGCCCTACACATACATATATATATATCACTACCATTTCTTTTACAATACATCTTCAATCACTTATTCATTCTTACCCTAGTTGCGGAGTTGCGCTGCTTTTCCTTCCCTTTTTAGCAATCTAACCCGTCTCAGCTCGTGTGGCCCCTATAAAGTTTCTAGCCATATCACACATCCTAATTCCCTTTTGGTTACCCAGAATTTCCTATTCGTCTCTCATATCTAAGTTTGCGAAAATTTTTGTACATTTCCCAGGGGGTCACCCATCCCAAAATTGCTCTGGCCCTGGCACGCTTAACCTTACAACTTTAATGAATTTAGGCACGTTAAGGCCGGTATAATTGCACCGATTGCCCCACACAGCCTTTGTCACGTAATTTAAGACAAATCGGGGCCTTAACAACTTTTCAAAACGTCCTCGTAGCGGGTCCCACCCCGGCCTAACGAGAATTCTATTACTTTTCTGACTTTATGATTACCGTGTCGCCCCTTGTAAATCCTCAATATTTACCTTCATGCGTATATATATAATTTCAGACAGCCCACGAGTTTAAATTCATATTCCACAAATTCCATCTCCAATTAGTCGAGAAAAAGCTAATAAAATATTACTGTAGGATATCTTCCGACCACCAGCAAAAGAAAGCTAGAGTCCGACGAACCTCGCGGAATCTTTTAGTACTTAATTCACATAATTACCTCCACGTTTATTGGAGTCGAGAGCGAACCGCTCAGTTCCCGACTGCTTGTCATACGCTTTGTATTCTTTCAATTAGAGGAAACTTGGTCGTTAGACATTTTTGCCCTTCACATGGGCTGTGCTAAAACAAAATGGGTTGGAACATATTTCTGGTCCCTCCAAATAAGTTACGAATTTGCTACTCGTATATGCTTCCTCGAGATAGAATTTTTTCCCGATAAGGGTAATACTTCTTACAAATAACATAGAGGGTACCTCTTAAACTTTTAATCCACCATAATAGATTTATCATATCGGTATCGACCTTCAAGACAGGTTAAGAATTTATATCTCATTTCCCTTTTCGTATTTCTAGAAAAATTTGGGCAGAGGTTCCTCTGTATTTCTTACTATCCCAAAACCTGTACACAGGAAATACCAACCATGCCTCACAGGGCCAACACATATACGTATATACATATCATATCATATCACATCATAGCCACACGGGGCTAACAATTACATATAGAAGTATACAGATGTCGAGGCTTACCTCACATGCCCAATTCAAACTGCACCTGCTACACTTTCCCGTTTATTTCTCTTTTCAATGTCCGACTTTATGTTTTAATCGTACTTCAGAATACCTTACCCAACATACGTCTTTCATACCATTGCTTACCTGAGTACTGTGTAGCTTCCAATATCAGCAGTCGTTGTCTTACGTCGATACCGCTATCCAGCTGCAATCAAGGGTTAGAAAGAAAGGAATTCATTTCCTACAGCTGGCTCTATCGCACGATCTAAGAATCAAAGAAAGGCAACACCCTAAATGTCCTGTAGCCTCCTGTTTATAGATGTGGTGCACAACACACCGATAAACAAGACTCTACTAGACACGGCCTGTAGACATTCCGAGGACAAACCGCTCTGATACCACTTTTGTCACGACCCAACCCCGTGGGTCACGACTGGCAACCTACTTGGGCACCCAGCTAGACTTACATATCCAATTATCATATCCAAACTTAGCTCAGAGTTCACAATAGTTATTTTAAACATAATTTAAATCAAAACTGGTCTTAAGCGGTCGTGCATACCAAAATATCATATCGGAACAGATAGAAGCGGCGGAATGCACATCGCTGATCATATGTACAAATATAGACATAAGGGCCATTTTGGCCACCATAACAGACGGACCACATTAAGACACAGATCGTAATCAAACAGACACATACAGGACCCTCGACCCACAAATATGACTACAGGCCTCTACAAATACAAAACGAAAACATGGAACGGGACAGGGCCCCGCCGTACCCCAAATAGTCAAATATACAGATACATATACATCACAAAAGATATATACCGACATATGGGCTCCGAATAAAAAGGAGTACTCTGTAATGGCAGGACGGGGAGCCTACAGTGGTGGATCACCGGCGTCTGTACCTGCGGGCATGAAACGCAGCCCCCGAAGAAAGGGGGTCAGTACGAAAGATGTACTGAGTATGTAAAGCATAGAGTGCAGAAGTGTAAACCATAACTGAAAACAAACAGGATACAAAAAGGGGAATACTGACCAGTATATCAAAATCTGTACCAAAAACATATGTACATAATGCAGATAAAAATCATGCAAAGCTCAGGAATGTGGTCACCCCTCCGACGCAGGTGCCACACACAGCATAACACCAGAAGGTTCAAATCTCCGTACATCCCCGGACACACATATCATCATAACATATCACCAGCCATATCACAACATAACTCAAAACGGAACCCGGCCCTATGGCGAGGCCTCGGGAACCGTAACACAGCATACGGCCGAATTTATCATAGGGCGCACGAACCATAACCGGCCCGGGAACCGGTGGACGAAATCATAATAAGGGCACGAGCGGAGTCGTGAGCAAACAATGCAATTTATATATCAAAATACTCTTGCAAACTTGATAAAATCATATGTTGACTCATTAGTCAAAATAGTTCGAACAATTAATCAAAACGGGGTTCATTTCACAAAAGTATTTCCAAAATGGTAATTATGGTTCAAAATATAATTTGGGATATCGTGGCAATCAAAATATTATTTTTCGATAGCCAAATTCACAAACGAAAATCCTTTGCCGACATTATACAAAAATGAGACTAATAGAACAAACAAAAGAGTCTCGGAGTTAGCGGGCCCACCTCGGGTCAAGTCGAGGTGGCGGACATGAATCGCGGACATTTGGGGTCTATGGAATCATACATGGAGGTTTCAGAGCAAATCGATTACATTTACAAAAGTTTTGAACATATGGTCACATTCCAACAAAATATGAGTTTTATAGTTCAATTCAATTGAATGAATAGTACTCGATTTCCATTTCGGATTTCAAGGAACAGAATTGCCCCCGGGGCTCCAATATCGACCTAGTATACCTAGGACATGCCAAAAGAAGGAATGGGGTAGCCTTACATACCTTTCTCACTTCTTACGCTCGTTCAAACTCGATTCCCATTTCGTCCAAAATCTGCAATTGGTCATTGTTACCAATTAGGAATTGCAAAACTTAAGAATTCACTTAACTTCATGTTTGTCTGCCAAAATTTCGGCAGCACCTCCCCTATACATATAACATCCCCGAGGCTTAGGTCGGCTCAATAAATATCAACAACACAACCCACAATACCAAAGTTATCACGAATCACATCAAAATGGTTCTAACGTCAATATTCTTCTTTTCTACATAAAGCAATACTTCCATTTCAAATTTCAAATTTCCAAACAAGTCTCAAGGATTTCACATTCATCATTAACCAAAATCATCACAATATAATTTGGAAACACTTCATATCATTTGTACGAAATATTCATTCGATATACAAAATATACAACTTTCCACCAAAGTCATAATTCATTCAAAACTTCTAATCTTTAACATACTTATTCATAACATGCTTCCATATCCCAAATTCATCAACAATCATCATAATTTGCACCTTAACAACTCCATTTTCATAATGTCATAAAATCATACTAAAACGACATAAACTTCTACATTCCATTTCAATGCAAACTTATATCATTTCATCTTCATTTGCATTGCAAGCATCACAATAACACAACTAACATGTCAAGCCAAATTAATTCATTCTCATTCCAATCCTCAAACATCACACGGCCACATATACATTTTCCATCTTCCATCAAATTCGTTCAACTTTCATTCTCAATGTGGATTCCATCATACACACAACTAGAATACAATATAAACTTTAACTCATCACATGCATACAACACATATACACACGGCCACATACTACACTTTATACCCACTTTGCAAACTTCCATGTTTTCATGAATTCTACTCATTTCCATATACTATAACACAAACAAACCTTCATAACACAATAACATGGAATAAATTCTTACCTTTTTCTCCAATATTCTTCACCCAAACATGTTGTCATTTTGAAGGAACTAGTGCTCTATTCTCCCAAACAATTGCACCATGTTGTAGAGGGACCTTGAATTAGTATAAATACCACAAGAAAACAATTTTGGAAGCAAGATTTCAAGGGGGTAAAATGGAGGGGTATGGCCGAATGCCTCCCTCTTGCTCTTCTTATCTTCTTTGTTTTTCTCCTTCTATTCTTTCTCTTGAAACTTCTATTATTTAAGACCAATTTAAGCACATGGAAATTATTAAGGGACCATGGGTTGGGCTAGCGATATGGCCGGCCACCCATGCCCCCTTTGGGCCTCATTCTTTTCTTTTTAATTATTTGGCCAAATGGATTAAAATCCTTGTTTTATAATTCCCGAAACTAATTTCCAAAATTCCAATTTTTGCCCTTGGCCTCCCTCGGAGTTTCTACACCAATATTTTTCATGAAAAACACACACATTTATTAATTCAAACCAACATATGACCTTATTCCTTACAAATCAAAATTATTCTAAATTTTCCCGAATACACGAAAATACGGGATATAACAGTAATAACCGCATTCAAGAACCTTAGCCGCAGTCCGGTTACCACTATGATGACCCCCAATAGCAGAGTCATGGCACGCCTTTAGAATCGCTATCACTTCACTTTCGAGAACATAACGCCGAATGATGTTGTCAGCGCAAGTTCTGAACAAATAAGGCTCATCCAAATAGTATTGGCAAGAATCCTGCAAGAACTTTTTCTTTTGGTAAGTTTTGGTCTCCTCTGGAACTACGCCTGTTACCAAATAATTGGCAATGTCAGCATACCACGGTTCTACCTCTATTAACACAGCCAATACACTTTCATCTGGAAATGCATCATCTATATCTAGCTCATCAGAAGGTCTCCCAGTTTCTTCAAGTCGAGAGAGATGGTCAGCAACCTGATTTTCAGTGCCCTTGCGATCCTTCACCTCAAAATCAAACTCTTGCAGCAATAGCACCCATCGGATCAGTCGCAACTTTTCTTCCTTCTTCGCCATAAGGTATCTCAATGCTTAATGATTAGTGTATACCATGACTTTGGACCCTAACAAATAGGCCTGAAACTTTTCAAAAGCAAAAACTATGGCAAGCAGCTCTTGCTCCGTCACTGTGTAATTCATTTGGCCAGCATTCAATCTCCTGCTTACATAATAGATCGGGTGCACAATTTTGTTGTGCCTCTAGCCAAGCGCAACACCTATCGCGAAACCACTAGCATCACATATCAATTCAAAGGGCAATGACCAATCAAGAGCAACAATAATAGGAGCAGTAGTGAGACGCTCTTTTAACTCATCAAAAGCCTTCCGACACTTATCATCAAACACAAACTTAGCCTCTTTTTCAAGAAACTTGCACATTGGGTTAGCAATCTTGGAGAAATCTTTGATGAAGCACCTGTAGAACCCGGCATGTCCCAAGAAACTTCGAACACCTTTGACTGAGATAGGTGGAGGAAGTATTGCAATCACATCTATCTTCACTTGATCGACCTCAATTCCCTTTTCAGAGATTTTGTGACCGAGGAAGATCCCTTCCTTCACCATAAAGTGGCACTTCTCCCAATTTAGCACAAGATTTATCTCCTCATATATTTTCAGCACTCGACCCAGATGGCCAAGACAATCCTCAGAAGAATCACCCACAATTGAGAAGTCATCCATGAACACTTCCAAGTAATCCTCTACCATGTCCGAAAAGATCGACATCATGCACCTCTGAAAATTGGCTGGAGCATTCACAACCCAATGGGAATCCGGCTGAATGCAAACATCCCATAAGGACAAGTAAACGTCGTCTTTTCTTGATCCTCCAACGCAATGTTGATCTGATTGTAGCTCGAATAACCATCAAGGAAACAATAACAAGCACGCCCTGCTAGCGGATCAAGCATTTGATCGATAAAAGGCATAGGGAAATGATCCTTGCACGTAGCAGTGTTGAGCTTGCGATAGTCCATGCAAACGTTCCATCCGGTTACAGTTCTCGTCGGAATCAGCTCATTCTTTGCATTGGGCACAACTGTGATGCCGCCCTTCTTAGGAACACATTGGACTGGGCTCACCCATTTACCGTCAACAATCGGGTAAATCACTCTAGCATCTAACCATTTGATGATCTCTTTCTTGACTACCTTTTGTATATTCTCGTTCAATCTCCTTTGATACTTTACATTTGGTTTGCTATCCTCCTCCAACTGGATTTTATGTTCATAGATCCCAGATGGAATTCCCCGAATGTCTGCTATGGTCCAACCAATAGCATTTCTATATTCACGCAATACCTCCAAAAGTTGTAGAATCTGCTCCACAGTCAGTAGAGCTGCAATAATCACTGGCAATGTATTGTTCGCACCAAGGAACTCATACTTCAGATGTGATGGGATCTGATTAAGCTCCAACTTTGGTGGCTCAATGATCGAAGGCAATTGCAATAAGAGATAGGGTATGCTCCATAATGACTAATTATAGGTTCTGAAGACGTGAAAGCTGCAGATTTGCACTTCGGCCCAGTCGATCGTAAAATGAAATACAGACCGTAAAGTAGTTTACGGACCGTAAACTGCCATGCCGTATTTCGACTTCCAAAACTTCAACTCTCTGCCAAATGTTCGAATGGTTAAATACGACTTGAAATACGACCGTACTCTGAAATACGACTCGTAAACTGAGTTCGTAAATCACCATGTCCTCGGACTGCCTTTCTGGTTCTGTTATGCTTTAATACGCCCATGAAATACGGACCGTAAAATACGACCACTGTGCACTTTCAACTACTGTTCATTTCGAATCAGATTTTAAGTCATTAAAAAGGAGACCCAAGCTCATTAATTCATTTCATTTCCATATCACTTCTCTCTAGAAACCTCTAGAGCATTCTCCACTCTTCAACTACAAGGAAACAAAGGAAATCAAAGATCAATATCAAGAATTCAAGTGAATCAAGTGTATGAAACTCATCAAAGTTCATCCAAGTTAAGAAATTTCAAGAGAAGTGAACTAGGGTTTTGGTGCAAGAAGAGTAATACCACTCAAGGCTTGTTCCTACAACATCTAAGGTAAGTTTTATGGTATGTACATGTTACTTAGGGTATGGAAGAGTTGAAACACTTGGATTATAGAAAGATATAAGAAATGGGTCATGAAAGTGTGAATAGTAGCATTGTTGATTAAAGGTTTGAATTGAGCCATGAATATGAATATGTTATGATTGTAAGTAGATTATGAATGACATTTAGAACATGGAAATGAGTATTATACGTGAAAGAACGTAATAGTGAATTATGACCATGATTATGGGGAAATCGGAGTGAAATTTTGAAATGTGAATAATATAGATGGATGATGAATGTTGTCTATTATGTTGAGAACGTTGTTATGAATGTGTGGGGAGTTGATATAGAATGTGGGAAAAGTTGTATAAACAAAGGAAATGCTGTCCAATTTTCTCTAGCGTTAGTAAGTCCGTTCTTATAATTGTTAGCTAATGTCGATACGAATTCTCTTGAAGGTAGAATGTGGGCATTAAAGGAGAACAAGCAAGCGATAGATTAGTAAACGACAAAGGTATGTAAGGAAAATCCCTTTCCTTCCAAGGCATGAATCTTCTAAGTTTTCCCATGATCCTCCTATATGATGGAGCCTATGAGTCCGTAAATATACCAAACTACATACAAGTATGATAATGATGATAATGAGTTAAAGTATAGAGATTCTAGAGTTCATGATATGATGCTCCTAAGACGTTGATGACGTCGTTATTGTTAACACTCACCTTATGTACTACTTCCTTCAAGGTGAGGCGGAATACTCATAAATGCTCATAATATAATCGGGGGTTCACGACCTTACGTCACCCCGACATAGCCATAGTGGCCTTCAAAGCCTAATGTACGCTCCTAATAAAAATGTGAAATAATGCTAAGTCATGATATGTCTACAAGATGATCAATAATGCTAGCTTATAAAATGCTTATGTTATGTATGAAAGTGTCGAGCTATGATAAGATTATGATATGTTCATGAGATGAGTAATCATGATGGGTTATGATTTACTATACGACGATATGATTCCACCGCGCCAATATGGCCGGGCATGTCACCGCTAAGGCGGGCTGCATATGATTCCACCGTGCCTAGATGGCCGGGCATGTCACCGCTAAGGCGGGCTGCTATGTTTACACCGAGCCTAAAGGGCCAGGCATGATCACCACTAGTGGGCGGCATATGATAGTTACCCAGACGCGGGTTAACGACGGGGATTATGATGTGATGATATATGTGATGTGATGACATATGTACCATGATTATGTAAAATATGACATATGTACGAAATGTATTTGCCAATGACACTCATGCAGGTTATATCTTTCTCTTATGGCTCATGATCCTTCTATCATATTTATTTCATTCCTGTCTTGCATACTCAGTACAATGTTCGTACTGACGTCTATTTTCTTTGGACGCTGTGTTCATGCCCACAGGTAGACAGGGAGGCGAGCTTGATCCAGACTCGTAGGAGTTGTTAGCTGATTGAAAGCACTCCTTTATTCTGGAGGTGCTTGATTATTCTTTTGTGTACATATGTATATGATGGGCACGACGGGGTCCTGTCCCGTCTCTATGTCTAGCACTCCAGTAGAGACTCGTAGATACACAGTGTGGGTTATGTGGTCTCCCGAGTTGCCATTATGTAAATATATATATACAGATATTATTTTGATAGTCTACAGGCTTATGTATATAAAAGTATTATGTTTTTAAATGAAAGATGATTTTCTTATAATTTAGCATGATAAGTGATAGAATGAGCGCTGTTCGTGGTTATCCCCGGGTACCCGTCGCGGCCCCTAGTCGGGTCGTGAAAAAAGTGGTATCAGAACAGTTCCGTCCTAGGGAGTGTCTACGAGCCGTGTTTAGTAGAGTCTTGTTTATGGTGTGTTACGCGACATCAATAAACAAGAGGCTACAAGGCATTTAGGAAAAATGACCATCGTTCTTCTTAGGAGATCGTGCGATAGAGCCGTGTATAAGATTTTATCCTCCCTAATAGTGTGTTGTGATTTCAGAATGCCGCCAAAAGGAAAAGCTACAACCGCCCAGAAGGGAAAGACTACGACAAAAAGGCGGGTGGAAAGAGAGCCTCCGATGAATGTAGAAGAGGGTGAGTCACATAATGAGGCCCTATCTAATACTTCCTCCGTCCCGCCTAATATGGAAGGACAAGGAGGAGCTCCAGCTCCAATTCCTCCACCGGTTCCTTCGGGTCAACAAATGACCGAGGCTATACATCTATTGACACAGTTGGTTGCCGTTCAGGCACAGTGGCAGAATGTGGGCCCAAGTGATCGGTCAGCTAGTACCCGAGCCCGTGACTTTATGACTTTAAATCCTCCGTAGTTTTTCGAGTCAAAGCTGGATGAAGACCCGCAAGGTTTCATAGATGAGATGTTGAGGACATTGAAGATTGTCCATGCCTCTGAAACTGAATCCGTGTAGTTGGAATCTTATAGACTCCGGGATGTGGCAGTCTTATGGTATAATAACTAGGTATTGTCAAGAGGAGAGAATACGCCTCCTCCGGTTTGGCAAGAATTTGTAGATGCTTTCATTCGTCACTACTTGCAACCCGAGGTCTGCCGAGCTAGAGCGGATAGATTCCTAAATTTAAGGCAAGAAAACATGAGTGCCCAGGAATATAGCCTTCAATTTAATTTGTTGGCTAGGTATGCCCCGACTATTGTCATGACCCGACTAGGGGGCTGCGACGAACACCCGGTGCTATCCCACCCGGGCACCCCTTGACATACTTTCACATAACATCTAGGTGAGCCATGAATCAAATCATGCATTCTAGTCATCCATCATACTAGTCCCATTAGACGACAACATTTCTTATATCAACATAGGCATCTATGCCACATCAATGTACATGGGCCGACGAGGCCAAACAAAAGGATATACAAAATATAGGCCGACAAGGCCGAACACATCTAACCACATACACATGTCTACGAGCCTCTAAGGAGGGTACAACATATCACATGAGCGGGACAGGACCCCGCTATGCCCATAATTATGTACACAAAAGAATAAGTACCCAAAGGCTATAGCTCCGAATGAAATGGAGCTCCGCTATGTAGTCCCTGAGAATATAGCTATGGATCAAGCCTGTCTCTCTGTGCACCTGCGGGCATGACGCAGCGTCCACAACAAAAGGACGTCAGTATGAAGAATGTACTGAGTATGTAAAGCATGATCAATAGCAATATGAAAGCATAATAGTCAACATATGAGATAGCATAGCATGGGAGATAATAATATCGTCGTCAGAGCACTTACTTGCTTTCCACAAGGACATTCCATTTCTATTGCATACCTGTGTACATACATCCATATCTGTACTTAATTACCTTCACATTCATTTTCGTATTCATATTCATAACATATTCGTACTCATATTGATGTCATATACATAGCATATACATATACATATATATATATATATATATATATATATATATATATATAGCATGACCGACCATGAAGGTTCGGTGTTTCATACATACTTGGCCAGCCAAGGCTCAAGGTTATACATACCTGGCCCTACCAAGGCATCAGGGTTATCCGTACCATCTGCAGAGGTGTGCGCGCGTTACGTAATCATATAAATACTCTATACATATTCATATACATATATTCTGCCCGGCATCATAAGCTCGGGGTCTTATTATAGCCCTTCATAGGCACACATACATATAATAGCTTGTAGGCATCTTTAGCATCATATTATTCTCATCATCATTACTATCATTATCATTAAATCTATCTTATAGGCCTACTCATCATATGAGGAACTTAGTACTATCGTAGCACATCAAGCATCGTGAGTTTACTAGCTCGGAAGATCAATCATTTGAAGAAATCATAGACTTATAGAAGATTTAGACGTTAGGCCAAAGAACCATGCCGTATGAAAGAAGGGTTAGCCTTACATACCTTTTCCGGTCAACTATTCTATACTTGCCCGTCCTCCTCTGAAGCTCACGTGTCTACCTTCATTAAGGGCATACTATCGTTAGAATCGACAACTAGCATATATGACCAAAGCTAAGGAAAATCAGACAGCATCTCCTTTGTTTATACAACATTCCTCCACATCATAAATCAACTCCCAAACGTCAACAATACATTCACAATACCATAACAATGTCCATTAATCATTTACCTTAACCACATTATCTAGATTTCTCAATTCGCTCCCAATTCACCCATATTCATGGTCATATCACCCGAATTCTTCCATTCATATACAATGCCCATCTTCCTGATCTTAACATCATTCATAACACATTCTTATCACAACACAACAAGAATCACAATTCAATTCAAACTATTTCTCAAAATGTCACTATTTATCATTCATGACCCATTTTTCTATACCCATCTAATGTCCAAGCATTTTAACTCTCATATACCTTAAACAACATATAAATATCATAAATCTTACCTTAGATGTTGTAGGAACGATCCTTGGTCGAAATGCTCCACTTGAACAAAAACCCTAGTTTTCCTTCAATGAGATTTCTTGACTTGAATGATCTTAATGGGTTTCCTTACACTTGATTCACTTGATTTGTGTTGTTGATCACTAATAATCCTTGAAATCTTGTGGAATATATGTAGAGAGATGTTTTAGAGAGAAGGGGTGTCAAGGGAAATGAAATGAAATATAACTTGGCCTTTTCATTTATTGAGCCAAAATCTGTCCTGACCAAATATACGGACCAACATACGGTCCGTATAAATTGTACGGGCCGTATAAACGTACATTTGGTCCAGAAACTTTTGCCTTGCTGGGCTGGTTATACGGTCCCAAACATACGGACCGTATAAATTATACGACCAGTATGTTTGGCCGTATAACTCTCAGGGGTTCCGAAGTTCGTTTCGTCGTCTCGTTTGATCTCCAATCCTTATGGAACCTTCTTAACACTTGATCAACACTTCAATACCAATTTAAGGGACGTTATCACTCTTCTCCAAGACATGCTTAAATCCTCGCTAACTCGTTACTCGTATTTCCTTTCCGATACTTATCAAATACTTTGCCTTCTCTTGGCAATCCTCTTCCCCCATCTCTAACATCTTTAAAATCTTATCTAGAGTTGTCGCATGTCATCGCTTACTCATGAACATATCATATATTCATACGCTTCGCTAGCCCATTAACTTATGCATTAACGGATGATTTTTCCGAGGTGTAACATTCTTCCCCCCTTAAGAACATTCGTCCTCGAATGTTAAAGTCTTCGGGAATTCTATAAAAATTTCGCCAGAGTTTCCCCTATAACATGGCGCTACCGTCCTGTCACAACAACCCACAATAACATTGCCTCACAGGGCTACAACATAATAGCAATAAAATTTGGCCACACATAACAAAAAAGCATAAAAGGAAAACACACATACCTCATGATCTTGATATCTCATCTTGGATCTCCTCCAAGGGCTGAAGCAAATGCGGGAATCTGGATCGCATACCTTCTTCCACTTCCCATGTCATTTCTTCTCGTTTACTGCTTTTCCATAAAACCTTAACTGAGGCCACTTCTTTGTTTCTAAGCCTCCGTACTTGCCTATCTAGTATGGCAATGGGTACCTCTTCATAATTTAATTTCTCTGTTACTTGCACATCATTTACTGGGACGATCCTAGTAGGATCTCCAATACATTTTCGAAGCATCGAGACGTGTAAAACTGGATGAACTGACTCCAAATCGGGAGGTAGATCTAACTCATAGGCCACTTTGCCTATTTTGCGCACAATCTCATATGGCCTAATGTACCGGGGACTAAGCTTCCCCTTTTTGCCAAATCTCATAACGCCCTTCATTGGCGACACTTTCAAGAATACCCAATCATTCACTTGGAACTCTAAGTCACTTCGACGATTATTCGTATAGGACTTCTGACGACTTTGAGCCGCTAATAACCGATCTTGTATGAGCTTAACCTTCTCTATGGCTTGTTGGACCAAGTCTGGCCCTATCAATTTAGCCTCTCCTGTCTCGAACCACCCAATTGGGGATCTACACTTTCACCCATATAAAGCTTCATACGGTGCCATTTGAATGCTAGAATGATAACTATTATTGTAAGCAAATTCAATGAGTGGAAAATGGTTCAAGAGTCTGAATGGTACGTTCAGCTTGTCCATCGGTCTGTGGATGAAATGCCGTGTTAAGGCTCACTTGGGTACCTAAAACCTATTGGAAAGACTTCCAAAAATTTGCCGTGAACTGAGTCCCTCTATCAGAAATAATAGATGATGGAACACCATGGAGTCTCACTATCTCTTTAACATAGAGCTTTGCATAATCTTCTGCCACATAGGTCGTTCTGACCGGTAAGAAATGAGCTGACTTAGTGAGTCTATCCACAATCGCCCATATGGAATCATACTTACGTCGAGAATGGGGCAAGCCTGCAATGAAGTCTATGTTAATCACTTCCCACTTCCAGGTTGTAATTTCTATAGCTTGCAACAATCCACCCGACTTTTGGTGCTCGATTTTCACTTGTTGACAATTGGGACATTGAGTTACGAATTCCGCTATATCTCTCTTCATTCCATTCCACCAATATATAGACTTAAGGTCATGATACATTTTAGTCGCTCCGGGGTGAACAGAATAACGGGAACAATGAGCTTCCCTCAATATCTGGTGGCGTAAACCCGCCACATCGGGAACACAAAATCTGCCTCGACATCGAAGAACTCCGTCTCCTGAAATATCAAATCGTGACTCCTTCTGAGGGAGTGCATCTCTGTACTACATTAGCATGGAATCTTCGTATTGTCTCTCTTTCACTTCTGCTACTAGCGACGAGACTACTGAATTCTGAATAGTGGATCCCCTGCTACCTGAGTCCACTACTCGAACTCCCAGGCTAGCTAGCTGCTGGAGCTCACGAGCCATTTCTCTCTTCTCTGGTTGCACATCACATAAAATTCCCATAGACCTGCGGCTAAGAGCATCAGCTACAACATTTGCCTTTCCGGGGTGATACAAAATATCAATATTATAATCTTTTAGCAATTGCCGCAAATTTAACACTTTCTGCTTGAAGATATACTGGAGACTCTTATGATCTGTATAAACATCCACATGGACACCATATAAATAGTGTCTCCATATCTTTAATGCATGAACCACTGCAGCCAATTCTAGATCGTGGGTCGGATAGTTCTGTTCATGTTTCCGTAATTTCCTTGAAGCATATGCAATCACCTTACCATGTTGCATCAATACACAGCCTATCCCAATGCCTGAAGCATCGCAATAAACAACATATCCTTCCAATCCTTCTGGAAGTGTCAAGACTGGGGCGGAAGTCAATCTATCTTTCAACTCTTGGAAGCTACGCTCGCAAGCGTCTATCTATTGAAACCTTGTTGACTTCTGGGTCAGCTTTGTGAGTGGTGCAGAAATAGAAGAGAAACCTTCAACAAATCTCCGGTAATATCCTGCTAAGCCCAGAAAGCTACGAATCTCCGTAGGAGTCGTGGGCCTTGGCCAAGTCTTCACGGCCTCAATCTTTTTACTATCCACTCGAATACCATTGGCTGTAACAATATGCCCCAGAAATGCCACTAAGTTCAACCAAAACTCACATTTGGAAAACCTTGCAAACAAATCTCGAGTTCGAAGAACTCCAAGGACAGTACGCAAATGATACGCATGTTCTGCCTCGGATCTAGAATACACCAAGATATCGTCGATAAATACGATCACCAATAAATCTAGGAAGGGCCTGAACACATCGTTCATCAAATCCATAAACACCGCCGGTGCATTAGTTAGCCCAAATGACATTACCCGGAACTCAAAATGACCATATCTTGTCCTGAAGGCTATCTTGGGGATATCTTTCTCCCTGACTCTCACTTGGTGATACCCGGACCTTAAATCTATCTTTGAAAACCATTTGGCACCTTGTAATTGATCAAATAAGTCATCAATCCTCGAAAGAGGATATTTGTTCTTTATCGTCACCTTGTTCAATTGCCGATAATCAATGCACATTCTCAAGGAGCCATCTTTCTTTCAGACAAATAATACGGGTGCTACCTTTTGGTGACGCCGTATTTCCTTTCCATTCTAAAACTGGTTCTCCCGGAAACTAGAAACGAACCATTTTCATTCTACAATCAACATTGGCATAACAAGAAGCCAACCAATCCATGCCCATAATGACATCAAAATCTACCATCTTTAGTTCATGCAAGTCAACTATAGTACGGCGGTCACATATCACAACTACACAATCTCTATATACTCGGCTAGCTATTACCAATTCACCCACGGGTGTAGACACCTCAAAAGGTTTTATCGACTCTGGCTCGACTTTTAATCGACCCGCAATATATGGAGTAACATATGACAATGTGGAGCCCGGATAAATCAAAGCATATACATCATGAGAGAATACCGATAATATACCTGTGACCACGTCAGGAGAAGACTCAAGATCTTGGCGTCCATCCAAAGCATAAATACGGTGCTGAGGACCGCTAGAACTGGGAACTCTCCATCTGCCTCTACCATGGCCGACTGGCGTATGTGAACCTGGCCCCGTAGGGCGTACAGATGCTGAAGATCCGGCTACCGACCCTGATGGTTGGGTCCTACCTCTTCAATGTACTGAGGGGCAATCATGATATGGCCTAGTCGACCACATGAATAGCAAACATCTGAACCCAATCGGTATCGACCCCAATGAAACTTCCCACACTGGGAACATCGTAGTGCGGGTGGCCTTGCCTGACCTGAAACATCTCTAAACTTGTTATAGCCCGTATTTTGTACGTTTAGATATTTCAAAGTCGTCGTGGAAAGTTAAGGGCAAGACCATTTTAAAAAAAAATTACTTTACTGTACAAGTTGTTATGAATATTATTTATGAATATTATTGGAATGGAAATATTGAGAAAAGATAAGGGTAAAAAGGGAGATTCACAAGATGACTCATGAAAATATGGAGAAAGGCTAAGGGCAAATTCAGAATTTGGAAAACTATTTTTCATGAATTGCAAGACTAGAAAAAAAAAGTGGGCTTGAGACCAAAAAGGCCCAAGTGGCCGGCCAAGATGGGGTATGGGCCAAGCCCATGTGGATGAATTATATAAGTGTATATTAAGATGACTTATGAGTCAAATATTTCATTCTTGTCCCCTAGAAGTTTCAAGAAACTTGGAGAGATCAAGCAAGAGGCCATTCGGCCATGGTGGGTGGAGGAAAACTTGTCACGACCCAGCCCCGTGGGCCGCGACTGGTGCCCTATTTGGACACCCAAACAGACTTACGTACCAGATCGACATATAGAAAGTTTATTCAAACTTAACATACGTTACTTTAAACAAATATTGAAAACAAATATCATCTTAAGCGATCGCCCGTACAGAAACATCATATCAAATCCTGTAGGCTGGCGGAATAGACATCGCCCAGATATATACACATATACAAACAAATGGGCCGTTTTGGCCATAATAGCAAACGGGACCGCATTAAGACGCAGATCATAATCACAAACGAACAAACATGACCCATGACCCACATATATGACTACAGGCCTCTACAAATATTGACAGAACATATGACGGGATAGGGCCCCGCCGTACCCAAATAGTCATATATACAGAATATGTATAACAGAAGATATGTACCAAAAATATGAGCTCCGGATCAAAAGGAGTAATCCAAGTGGCAGAATATGTATCCTATACTGGAGGATCACCAAAACGAACGTCCGTACCTGCGGGCATGAAACGCAGCCCCCGAGGAAAGGGGGTCAGTACGAAATATGTACTAAGTATGCAAAGCATGAAACATAGAAATCCGAATCATAACCGAAGTGAGGAGTACAGAATGTGGATACAGAATTAGTATATCAAAACCTGTGCTGAATATATATATATATATATATATATATATATATATATATATATATATATATATCATGCAAATAAAAATCATGCATAGGGCTCAGGAACGTGGCCGCCACTCCGACGCTGGCGCCACAACACATCATACTCCAGAAGGTTTCACATCTCCGTACAATCCCCGAACATATCGTATCATCATAACATATCACAACACCAGAACATATCATATGCCATATCACATCATAACGCCGTATATAAGCGGTACCCGGCCCTATGGCGAGGTCCCGGGAACCGTATCACATCATACTGCCGAATATACCATAGTGCGCACGATCACAGAACCGGCGAACGATATCATAGTAGTAGGCACGAGCGGAGTAGTGGGGAAACCATATGCATATAAATAAATAAGCTTCAAAACTTGATGAACAAATAGTTTTACGACATCCGAAGGCTCATAAATCAGTTTCGGGTCAATCGGAGTTAATATACGAAAGTTACGAACTTTTGAAGTACAGAACTTTCTAAAAGCATTTCAGAAGCTCTTTTTGGAAATTCAAGTAACATTTGTATTAGGGGAACTTTCAACCATTACTAAGGAGAAAATCAAATGGAGCCTTTAAGATCATATGTACGTATCAAAATATATGTATCCAAAGCTTTAGCCATTTCAAATATTTTTCGGACATTGTTCGGAAACAAATCAACTAGAATCTTCAAACATCATAAATGCGTATCGAACCATATGGGATAGCTTACGGAGGTCAAAGATGTTAGCCATCCTAGTGGCATCTAAGAGTAGGATTTTCTTTATAAGCATACATATACATTTTTGTTTATTCCAAAAAGGATCATGCCAAAAAGAAGGAACGGTAGGCTTTACATACCTCGATCGCTCACTAACAATTCTCGATCACTTGCCAAACAGATCCTGACTCAAGTCTCGGGCTCTCCACTATCTACAATAATATTATCAATTACTAAACATTAGCTACAAGTACTTAGAAATTCAGTTTTAACTAGTACTTGTCTACAGAAATTTCGGCAGCATCTCCCCTGTAAATTCAACATCCCCGAGTATTAAACTCGGCCAAATTCATCAACAACCATACCACTAACATCAATAATCAATTCAAAACACATTATAACATTAGTAACCTTCCTTTCAACATAATTCATCAACATTCAATTTAACTACAAATTTTCAAGCCGATATCGACACTTACATATTCACTACCAATTCAAGATCATTCAAGTGCAATTCAAAAGCATTTCATACCATTCTACAAAATATAGAACAATCCCACCAAAACTATAATTCACCCAAAACCTCCAACCTTCGACACAACATTCACAACACATTTTTCATCTTCCAATTTCATCAACAACAACCACAATTTGCACCTTAACAATTCCATTTCCATAATTACATAAATCTATAATAAAATCACCAAATTTCCTACAACAACTTAACAACCAATTTTCATGCCAACTTGAACTAGTATTCTTCCATTTACATCACAAGGCCACCACAACACAATTAACATAATAAATAAAATTTTGTTCATCACTCTCCATCCACAACAATATTCGGCCACACACACCCATACCCATAACACACAATTTTCAAACTTTACATTCATTTTCATATACTACAACATATATATAAAATTCTTCCAAGATAAAAAGAGTAGAATCTTTACCTTTTTCCAATTTTTCCGCTTGCTAAAAAAAGTACTTTCTTGCCTCAAAATTTATATCCCGTTGAAGAGGATCTTGAGCTTAGTAGGAATTCAAGAAGAAATAAATTTTTGCATCAAAGATTTGGGCTTCAAGATTCTTTTTCTTTTCTTGCTCTAGCCGAACCCTCACTTCTCTCTCTTTATTTCTTTTGTGTTCTTGAACTTTCTTGAACTCTAATGTGTTATGGCCCCTTTCCTCTATTTAATTGGTCTTATTTAGTCATGGGCTTGGGCCTATATTTATTTTTTCTCTTGGCCGGCCACTTATGGGCCATTTTTCTTTTTCTTTTTTTCATTTTTCCAAGCCCAATTTCTTTTGGTCCATATTTCGTAATCCACGAAACAAATTTCCGAAATTTCAATTTTGCCCTTAGCCTTCCTCGATATTTCCACATCAACATTTCATGGACAACACACATATATTAAATAAAGATCAAATTATGGCCTTATTTCTTACAAGTCAAAATTATTTCGAATTTTCCGAACATGCAAAAATGCGGGATATAACATCCTCCCCCCCTTTAGAACATTCGTCCTCGAATGTTAAATTAGCCTTATAGGTCTTACAAGCATTTTGGGGGAGTTTCTTTTTATAAACAGCACATATATGTCATTACCAATTAATGTAACCAATTAAGGAATTTAAATTACCTGTAGGCATAGGAAATAGGTGAGGGTACTTCTTCTTCATTTCGTCCTCTGCTTGCCAGGTCATTTCTTCTCTGTTATTGTTTCGCCACAAGACCTTAATAGAGGGTATCTTTGGTGCGTAGTCTCCTCACCTGACGATCCAGAATAGCTACAGGTTGTTCTTCATAAGACAATTCCTCCGTTACCTGAATATCTTCTAGGGGGAATACTCTGGAAGGATCACCAATACATTTACGGAACATTGACACATGAAATACCGGATGTACTGCCTCCAGATCGGATGGTAAGTCTAACTCGTAGGCAACCTCACCTATCTTTTGAATAATCTGATAAGGCCCAATATATCGCAGACTGAGCTTTCCTTTTCTGCCGAATCTCATTACAACTTTCATAGGCGATATTTTCAGAAATACCCAGTCACCAATCTGGAACTCTAACGGTCGACTTCGTTTATCTGCATATGATTTCTGTCGACTCTGAGCTGCTAATAACCGTTCCCGAATGAGTTTTACCTTATCGACTGCTTGCTGGATCATATCTGGCCCGATCAACTTTGTTTCACCCACATCGAACCAACCAATCGGAGATCTGCACTTTCTACCATATAAGGCTTCATACGGTGCCATCTGGATGCTGGAATGATAACTATTATTATAAGAAAATTCAATAAGTGGCAAATGATCATCCCAACTACCTTTGAAATCAATAACACAGGCCCGTAGCATATCTTCTAGTGTCTGAATAGTACGCTCGGCCTGTCCGTCGGACTGAGGATCAAATGCTGTGCTAAAAATCACCTAAGTCCCCAATCCTTCCTGAAATGACCTCCAGAAATTTGCTGTAAACTGAGCACCCCTGTCGGTTATAATAGATATAGGAACTCCGTGAAGCCTCACTATCTCTTTAATATACAATCTGGCATAATCCTCAGCCGAATAAGTAGTCCTAACCGGAAGAAAATGAGCTGATTTCGTCAGTCTATCAACAATAACCCATATAGAATCATACCTGCGTGGAGTGCGCGGTAAACCTGTAATGAAATCCATATTAATTATTTCCCATTTCCAGGCTGGGATTTCCATTTCCTGCAACAATCCGCCGGGCTTTTGATGCTCGATCTTAACTCGCTGGCAATTTGGGCACTGAGCAACGAATTCTGCAATATCTCGTTTCATACCATCCCACCAATATAAACATCTGAGATCATGGTACATTATAGTGGATCGAGGATGAACAGAATATCGAGCATAATGTGTCTCTCCATAATCTGCCGTCGCAGCCCTGCAACGTCAGGCACACATAAGCTGCCTCTGTATAATAATACCCCGTCAGGTGAAACTTCGAACTGGGTCTTTTCCTTATTAAGGGCCATATCTCTGTACCGTACCAAAATAGGATCCTCAAACTGACGCCGTCTTACCTCTTCCATAATCGATGATTCAGCAACTTCTCAGACAGAAACCCCAATATTTCCAGAATCGGCCAAACGGACTCCATGTCACACCCTATTTCCACTAGGGTGTTATCGGCACCCGGCCCCACATCCGGAGCCGAGCGAACCCACAGACCTTCGGGACATACAAAATCTTATTAGACTTTTAAAATCAAATAAAGATAAAATACATAATAACTTCTCAAAATATTCTTTTCGATGCTTTCCAAATCAAACAGAATCTGTGATCATATAGAATTTGATACATAATATAGAATGGCATAGCGGCTGACGAAGCCGCTTGCACAACTGACATACTATACCCACGACTCTGTCTGCAAAGTGTCTAACAAATAATCAGAAAACATAGCATACACACTCTGACTCGGCAGCACTCCAGGAGCAAAAAGAGCTTGCCAATGCCGCTGGAACATCTTCTATAATGTCTTCTAGTCATCTGGGTGCACCTACGCGGCATGAAACGCAGCCCCCGAAGAAAGGGGGTCAGTACGGAATATGTACCGAGTATGTAAAGCATAAAGTACAATAAACAGAATCATAATCTGAACAGAGGGTACAGAATATAAGTGCAGTAACCGGAATGTCAAAATGTTTACTCACAGAACAGAGATAATGCATGTCAGAACATATGCCATATCCGGCCCCCATTATAGGACTCGGTGAACAGAACGTGGTTGCCACCCCGACACTGGCGCCACAACACATCATACTCCAGAGTAGGGAAAACTCCGTAACATATCATATCATATCAGATAGGCATATCATATCATATCATAACATATCAGAATAAGTGTACATGTCACAGCATACTCCACAACCCATGTACATATGTACCTGCCCCCTCACATCGAGGCACGGCGAACAATGCAATGGAATACGCTTGATAACATATCCTGGCCCGGGCTCAGTGAAGGAAACATTGAGGCGTCCACGAGTGGAGTAGTGAGAAACTAAATGCAATATAAAACACAATACATTTACAAAGACTCGATAGGACATCTCGAATGACAAATCGTAATAATGAAATCGGACGATAATCATAGTAGGTGTATTTCGGATGTCATAGTAAGTTACGTAGAAATAATCTTTCTGGGATCGTTTCCATGTTCCAAAATAGTTTATAAGACTCAGTGGAATATTTAACACAATTGTCGTTTAGTAGTTAGAAGAGTTCCTTTAAATTCGCTCGAAAATTAGTCAATAGTACAATGGAAGAGGATTCGGGAATAGTGGGCCCACCTCGGGTCAACCGAGGTGGCGTACAAAATTTACAATTCTTAAGCTTTATGGAGTCGTTTGCAAAAAGTTTCGAGGCATTCCGATTTTATTTGTGAAAGATAAGAACGTTTTAGGACGCAAGACTTTCCAAGAAGTAAAAGTGTTTAAACATATTTTTCATCAAAACTTAGGTTCATAATTCAATCACATTGAATGAAAGAGGGCCAAATCTAAGCTTAGATTTCTAGGAATGGAGTCTTCCCCGAGGCTCGTGTCATAACCTATTATGACTAAGACATGCCAAAGAAAGAAAACGTAGGGCTTTACATACCTTATTTGCTCCTTACGCTTATGCAAACTCAATGTCCAAACTTCCCAAAATCTACAATTGGTCACAAGTGCCAAACATTAACGTATAGGCATTTAAGCATTCAACTTTAAGTAACACTTGTCTACGGAAATTTGGGCAGCATCTCCCCTATAAATTCAACATCCCCGAGAATTTAACTCGGCTAAGACATCAACAACCATACCAACAACAATACCAACAGCATCAATAGTCAATTAAAATGCATTCTAACATAAATTGTTTTCTTTTCTAAATAGTGCAACGACTTCCAACCCAACTTTGCACTTACAAATCAATATCAACATTTTCATAGTCATATACTAATTCAAGATCATTCAAACGTAGGCCAAGAACATTCCAAGCAATCTATACAATATTCAAACAATTCCACCAATTCCACATTCCACTCGAAATTCCTACATATGCAACAAAACTACCACAACGCATCTTCTACTTTCAAATTCATAATCAACAACAACAATCCACACTTTGACAACTTCATTTCCATAATATCATAAGATCATCTAAACTGACATAATTTCCTACAATCAATTTCAATGCCAACTTAAACCATTTAACCTTCATTTACATTATAAGGGTCACAACAACACAACTAACACATTAAACAAAATTAATTCATTTCCATCTCATCACCCTACACCTCACGACCCTACTCCACATTTCCAACTTCAACCAAATTCATTCAACTTTCATTTCCAATATGAAGTCCACAATAACCACAACTAGAATACTACACAAAATTCAACTCATCTTGCCTATACAACAATACACACACACGGCCACATACATACATACACACCCACTATACAAACTTCCATATTTCCATAAGTTCTACCCATTTCTACATACTACAACATAAACAAGCCTTCGTAACATAATAAAAAGGGATTAATTCTTACCTTTTCCTCCTAACTTCTTCACTTGACCAAGGTGCAAAATTGATGAAACAAGCGTCCAATCTTCCGAAATAACTACACCACGTTGTAGAGGACCCTTGAATTAGTAGGAATACATGAAGAAACTAATTTTTGGGACAAGATTTCAAAGGGTTGTTTTTCCCTTGTCTTGGCCGAATGGCCATTGTTGTTCTTTCTCTCCTTTTTTTTTTCTCTAGCTTTCTTGAATATTCTAAATGAGCATATGAAGAATAAATTCTTCCATGTGCCCTATATATTAAAAGATCATGTGCATGGCACACACCCATGTGCATAGCACATGCCCCCTTGTTTTTATTTTCTTTCTTCTTTTTCTTTTTTTTTTTTTGTTCAAGAACACATAATTTCAAGAACAAATAATTTCGAAATTCCAATTTTTCCCTTAGCCTTCCTCAATATTTCCACACCAACATTTTTCATAACCAACTTATGTGTCAAACCAGATCAAAACATAGTCTTGTCCTTAACTTGTTGTAACTATTTCAAATTGTCCGAACGTGCAAAATACGAGGTATAACACTCCAAGGCTGGCTAACTGATGAATTTCATGGACTAATTCCTTCTTCTCTGGCTGCACGTCGGTCAAACTACCCATAGACTTGCGACTAAGTGCATCTGCCACAACATTAGCTTTTCCAGGATGATACAAAATATCGACGTCATAATCTTTCAATAATTCAAGCCATCTTCTTTGCCGCAAATTCAGCTCCTTTTGCTCAAAAATATACTGAAGGCTTTTGTGGTCCGTATAGATATCAACATGGACCCCATATAAATAATGTCGCCATATCTTCAAAGCATGAATCACCGCGGCTAATTCCAGATCATGAGTAGGATAATTTCTCTCGTGCGGTCTGAGCTGCCGGGAAGCATAAGCTATAACTCGACCTTGCTGCATTAATACACACCCTATCCCAATACCAGAAGCATCACAATAAATGACGTACCCGTCTGACCCCTCTGGAAGAGCTAGAACTGGAGCTGTAATTAATTTTTCCTTCAACAACTGGAAGCTACGTTCACAAGCATCGGTCCACCAAAATTTTGCTGCCTTCTGAGTTAGCTTTGTTAATGGTGCCGCAATAGAAGCAAAATTCTCCACAAATCTTCTGTAATACCCGGCAAATCCCAGAAAACTACGTACCTCAGTCGGTGTCGTGGGCCTAGGCCAATTCTGTACAACCTCGATCTTCTGTGTGTCGACCCGAATACCATCTGCTCCGACGATATGCCCCAAGAATGCCACTGAGGTTAACCAAAATTCACATTTGGTTCTTAGCATATAATTTTTGTCGCCGAAGTGTGCCAAGTACTGTCCTCAGATGATCTGAATGCTCCTCTGCTGACCGGGAATTAACCAGAATATCATCAATAAATACAATCACAAACATGTCGAGGAACGACCTGAATACCCGATTCATCAAATCCATAAACACTGCTGGAGCATTAGTTAGCCCAAAAGACATCACTCTGAACTCATAATGCCCATATCGGGTCCTGAAAGCAGTCTTTGGAACGTCTGCCTCTCGTACTCGCACCTGATGATAGCCCGAACGTAAATCTATCTTCAAAAAATATTTAGCACCCTGCAACTGATCAAATAAATCATCAATCCGGGGGAGGGGATATTTATTCTTTATAGTCACCTTATTCAGCTGTCTGTAATCAATGCACATGCGCAGCGACCTGTCTTTCTTTCTTACAAATAATACCGGCGCTCCCCAGGGAGACGTACTGGGTCTGATGAAGCCTTTCTATAATAGATCCTTCAGCTGCTCTTTCAATTTTTTCAATTCTGCAGGTGTCATTCTGTAAGGAGGAATAGATATAGGCTGAGTATCTGGCAACACATCTATCATGAAGTCTATCTCCCATTCAGGGGGAAGACCTGGAAGCTCGTCCGGAAACACATCTGGAAATTCATTAACAACCGGAACTGACTGGAGTGTAGGTGCTTCTGCTTTAGTATCATGCACTCGAACCAAATGATAGATATACCCTTTCTGAATCATCTTCCTAGCCTTGAGGTATGAAATAAACTTACCTCTTGGCGATGCTATACTTCCTGCCCATTCTATAACTGGTTTCCCCTGGAAACTGGAAGCGAACTACCTTTTTCTGGGAGTCAACATTAGATAACAGGAGGCTAACCAGTCCATACCCATAATAACATCAAATTCCATCATATCTAATTCTACCAAATCAGCCTTAGTGCAACGGCCACATATAATCACAGAACAGTCTTTATATACCTGCCTCGCTATAATAAAATCCCCAACCGGTGTAGCTACCTCAAACGTCTCTATAGGTTCAGGTGTTATCCCAATTTTACTAGCGACAAGGGGAGAAATATATGATAGCATTTCCAGTGAATAAGAACTAGAATTGGAATTGGGTCGGGAGCTAAGAG